>NW_015373997.1:341995-625888 GCF_001272555.1 Dufourea novaeangliae | reverse complement strand
AAGAGTCTGTATGATCGTACCACGAGTGCAATCGAGCAGGTCGTTCGTTTCGACAATCCTATCCTTCCGACCGCGACCGCGACGACGACCCCCTTGGGGTTCGCCAAATTTGAAGAATCGAAATCGAAATCGGAAGCAGACAGCATGCTCCGTCTGGACCAGTTTCGAATCGACACTACAAATTATTCCGGTAGCAGGACTATCACGCGAAACCTACACGAACCCACCCGAAAATGTGATAGCCTGCCCCGGCCCCTACCTACTTACAATCTACTCGCACACATTTACACACCAGAAAGTATGCTACCTGCCTCACCAGCCCTATATTTAAAAAGAATTTGGCAAAAGACAGATTCTCACCAACACACAACACTCCACGGTTCTCAAGCATGCGCCCGGGTGCAAATCAACAGGACACCTAGAGAGGACGTCCCGGGACGCCTCCGACACCCGAACGTGATATTCAACTTGCACACTCTAATGTACGTACCATTTTCCTGAAATCGACTGGCAAAGGCTAGCATCCATTGCGAGAATAGAAAAATTGTTTAAGCAATATACGTATACTTGGTACACTTTATATCGATTACGCGTTAATTTTCTCGTCTGATAGCGAGATACTCTAAACCGGTACATATTCCATGGAAATTTTATTATAAACATTGTATAAAGCAAAGGAATATGTACGACCGATACCGGAAATTGTGCGAAATTGTTCCACGGAACAATTACAGATGAAATGTTAATTGATAGAAATCTAAACGACGCAATTCCACTGCCTAATCACACACACACATAAGTGGAAAATACGTCGTGCACGGTAAGCTAACGCATTGCCAGTCGCATAGACATGTTATTATTATATGAAATCAAGTCATCGTTCCCCGTTGCTCTCGCCCAACCAAATAGCACCTGGGCACGTGAAAGGGTTCGAGCAACGAACTCGGAATAATTATCCTGAAAATCCTAACTAAAATAATTATTACTTTTTGCTCTTCTAACGGGCTACTTCTCTTTTATTCTTTTTCATTTCATTTTGCAATAAAAGTGACTCGACTTTGAATTAATAAAAATTGAAAATCAAAAATGGACTATTTATTAATATTGTAGAATTTAGTTATTAAGACTCTAAGCAAGACTCTGCAATTAGATAAATGACTCTATGTATTGAATAATCCTCGGGCGATCCCGTCGTCAAAGTCCATATAAGACATAACATAAGTGTAACAAACATGTCACTTTGACGCAGAGATCTACCCGTCGCGAAACGCCTTCTTGTACATGGTCTGTAATATCATTTTTTTTAGTGTATCAAAATACACTACTTAATTTTTATTTATGTCTTAGAGCAACGTGGTAGTACGTATTTCTGATATAATTCAGTACAAACTGTTAATCTAGAATTGCATATTCTCAAGTAAACTGATATATTATATACTGTATTCAAATAGTAAATAAATTTAAGTTATATTCATTTAGTTATTTGTCTACAAATGACGGTATAACTGTTGAAAATAATAATTAACAGACTAATGGGTGAAATAAAATTTTATTAAATACTAATTATCATAAAAATTAACTCTAATACCAAAGGTGTCCAAATGCCGCCCACGAGCTACAAGCAATTACAAGCTTCCCCTCGTAGGTTTCCCCGACTACCGACCTCAGATTGACTCGAGCGAGTCAATCCAAGTCCCATAGTCAGGGTACCTCCGGAGGGAAAGAATGCTGCTCGCAAGAGTAGATGGACACCTCTGGGCCTGCCCTTTTTTAAAGGACAGAATATAAATACTCATTCCTTCTGAGTATATACGTCGACCATACAAATATGTTTGTGGAACACTATACATGCTGGTGAAACACAGTAGTACCTTCCCTGCATTTAACGCTCACACTCCATTAAAGTGGACGTGAGTACACGCCAGTACGTCTCGGTACTCTACCCGTGTACGCAACCGTATGCGTTCTTTGCCATTGGCAACGAAAACACCGGCCACGATAACTGGAAATCACAATGCACTGTTCAATGGTCATACATGCACAACGTGTTAAATTGTTCCATAACACGCGGTTTTTCACTAGGTCGTGCATATCGATGCACAGGTGACATAACTTAATACGTCTTCTTTTTATGCACCGATACTTTATCGCGATTCCCAGTACACGTGTTCCATTATTTCATGGAACTTGCAAATACGAATGATACCTTTGTGTCTCGCGACACTGGTTCCGGGATTGAAACGTGCTGTCGCGTCTCGTGGTATTGCGCTAACTGCTATAACATGCCTATCAAAGAAGGCACCACCACGTTTTCCCCTCTATTTTAAACATACCGGTGTGGTTTCTGTTCTTTCTACTCTATATTCGAATCTACGGTTGATATTTATTTCACACGTTAACAAGTTGATTATTATTCTTTTAATCAGCTGACCGTTATTTATAGACCATTGTGAATATATTGTATTTTCTATGTTCTGCAATTTTCCTTACGTAGATCGTATTTCGTTCTACATTCATAAATGATACCAAACGACTGTATTAAAATGACTATACTGAAATTATTGCACATATCATCATCAGTGAAAATCATTTCTAGTGAAATAAATAACATACTACCACGTTCTCAATATATACTCAATTAATAAAAAAATAACAACTATTTAAACAATAGAATGATCTCTATTGAAATATCCAAGATTAATATCTCATGTTAAATTGAACACTTAAAGAAAGTACATCATAACCAATGTGATTTCATCTGTATGATGTTCGCCTTTAAGCCGAACATTAAATATTCAACTCATACTCTTTTAATACAAAATAGTTATGAATTATGTTACTAATAATAAACGCGGCGTACAAGAAGACCTTAACCTAACTAAGAAACATAACAGATCATATATTACTCGCGGATATGCAATCGTACGATTGCATATCCGTTTTCACTGTACTCGCCAAAAGCACGTATACAACCAGTCGCCCGTGCCGTTTCGGACCAATCGTCCTACGACATGATTGGGGACTGGAGGAATAAAAACATTCACTCACCCGATGACTGAAGAGCTCCCTTTAATATTCTCTCTCGACGAATCTTGAAAAATGGTGCAGCTTCGCCCAAGGACATCCTCTGCAGTGTTTGTTTATGCAGCATCTGATAAATCTGAAACAAAGGAACAGAACACGTAATAACCTCTTCTCAAAACTCTAGCTGTTTCAGTTGAACAGTGTAAGTAATAAAATATAAGGATACTTACAATCTCTATTTGTAGAGCTTCGCCCAAAAATCCACTTCAGTGATGCACTGACTCTACTTTCGCGAACGAGTACTTTCAAGTAGAAAAAAAATTAAAATAAAAAACTATCGCGACCGAAAATCTCAACCGGCGAACAAGTGATTCTACTTTCGCGACACACAAAGCAAAGAGTGTCCCGAAACTCTGAAAATAATTTGAGACTGTACGCAAGAAACACTGACTCTAGTTCCGCGAAGACCATAATACATCTCCGGTGAGATCCTAATCGGCGCCAGTTCGCTCCGCGTAAACAGAAAAAACTTCGATGTCAACAAACACTGATTCGACTCGACCGCCTTGCACGCGGCCACCAAATACTGTGGAAAAAAAAGGGGGGAAAGAAATACAATACGGCGCACGTGCACCGGCTTAGCCCTTTTATTTTTATATTTTACCAAGTGTTTTTATCACGAAAATACTGTCATTCGACGATAAATATTCAAATATGAATTTAACTACGCAAAGGTACCATAGTTAAAAAATATTCCAAAATAATTCTCCATTGTTTCAATATATTATATTCATTACTGATATATATTTGTTATTAATATATTATATTGAAGACATTCGTCGTTAGAGTTTAAGAATGTTCGTTATTTCTGTCTACATCGCGTACCGAATTTTATAAATATTGAGAAAATCGTTGCAAGGATTAAAGCTTCGTTATTTACTTAAGCTTCGATGAGCATCGTAAACTACGCAGCTTCTATATGTATAATTAAACTTACATCCGAAACCGTATATAAATACAAATACGATGACATCGTAATGATAAACTCGAAAAATTATTAAAATTTAAACAATTTCGCGACCGAGATCCAGTAAACTATGAGTATTTCGAATTGAAACTTCTGGAACATTCCCGTTTAAATTTCCTAATGGTCAAACAAGAAGCCATATTGAATGCTTCAATTGCGTTTGAACGCGAAATATTTCTCGAAAAAATTCTTGTTTGCTTTCAGCACAGTTAATCAGAAAATCGCGATCAAGTTTACGGTCAAAACAGTAAAAGTGTACTAAAATAAAAATATCTAGTGGAATATTAACTATTTTGTTGTAATACATCACCAGAATTCACCAATTTCCCGCCAAATTGCGTCTAATGGGATTGGCATCGTTGGCGCGTTCTTTCTAGCCGGAATTCTGGAACAGAAAATAAACGTTAATACCAAGTAATTATACTAAATTAACAATGACTGAGTCACAACGAAACAATTATTGACTCAAAGAGTATCGCTAAAGATTGCAAATTAAACAAAAACTGCGTAAATACTAATTGGTACCGGGAGAGAACAGAAATCGTGAAACCAGTTCACTTTATCCAGCAATACCGAGTTAATTTACGATTATTTGCATTGAATTGAATAGATACTAAACAAATGTAACGATAGAGTGGTAATGTAGATACTAATAGCATAAATAATTTAAAGTGAAAAGTAATAATACTTACTTCGCCACGAGCGAGATCACTACACGTCTAATCAGTCCAGCTTCCCTGAGACGAATGACCGTTAGGCTGGCTCATTGGCTGTCATTGGTTGATTCGGTTATGTATAAGGCCTGTGATTGGTGCGTCGATTGGTGAAGAACGTGAGGATTGGTCGCTTTCTTGCTTGCTCAACTTTCTATTTGAACGAAATAGAATATTTACCGCCGAATTATATTTCAATATATTTTCTTATATGCACCGGAGATTAATTCAGGAGGGAATGACTATCATGAAAGGGAAACAAAGAGACACACACTATCCCCGAAAATGTGATATTCCACTTCCTAATAGATCGAAAGTATTAATTTTACTCTCGTCTTCTCGAAGTTTTCAATCCTCCAATGGTTCTCTAACGCCATCTATGATAAATATATCCTGTCAATTTGACAATGATGCCAAAGTTTATGAAATACAATACAATAGATATTACCAGTTAAATAATAGATCAAAACTATTTTTCATGAAGAAAGCTTGACTAGTTAAGCTCTAGTTGGGTCGAAGTTCATTGTTTAATTACTTCCTCACCAATTACCAGAAGGTAATTGACTGTGCGTATTAGGATTCTTATATTACGTTATCAGATAAAAAAATATAAAAACGAATGAAAAGAGAACGTGGGAAAAAAAAGAGCATTGGATGATAGGTCTATTCTATACCTAGTCGGTGTTCTAATGTAACGAAGTGCATCAATTTCAAATTTCCCGCTGTTATACAAAACAAAAGCGACTCAAAGCCTACTTCAGAGAAGACGTTTGACTGCTGTGAAGTGCTCGAGATTAAAAATTTCTTTACCTAGCGGAAGAATGGCGGTCGCGTAAGTGCTGTTGCAGTCTAAAAGAAATCTGAAAACATCCCTTATTATAATGACTATATCAACCTGGAAATGCGTAATTCTTAATTCTTATTAACTTGTGTATCACGTATATCGAACAGTTTTTCAACTTTTCGTGAAAATTAAAAATTATAACTTGCTGCTGACAAGTCATACCATGGATCAACATGAGATACACTGCAGTTAATATTTTAGCATTAAAAGTTATACAGGTTTTATAAGAAGACATGAGCTTTGGTTTTAAATTAAACGGAATTAAGAATGATTATTATTTACAATAATTACTTTGTTTCACATTGCTTGGGAGAACCTAATTTAACCTACGTTTTATAGACCATGCAATAAATTTGTTATTTTTTTTGTGCATACAAGATGCATTTTCAACATTAACGAACACTTATTTACAGAAAGAAAGAAACTGCCCCTTCGGCTAAGAAGCTGCCAGCAGTACCAGAATCGGTACTTAAAAGAAGAAAAGCTCGCGAAGCAGTTAAGGCTGCACGTCTTCAAGTCTCGATTAAGGTACTTAAGTTCACTTTACTTAATATACTGTGATTAGCTATTGGTTATCCACTTGTTTGTTTATGGTTTGTTCACACTATCGGTGACACCTTATAATTGTTCATTACTTTTCAGATTTTTTATTATATTATATATCTCTGAATCTTTTTTCATTTTTAGCAACGTGCAAACCGTTATAAAAAAAGGAAAGAAATCTTTAAGAAGGCAGAAAAATATGTGAGGGAATACAGAACAAAAGAGAGAGATGAAATTAGATTAATGAGACAAGCCAAAAATCGTGGAAACTACTACATCCCTGGAGAAGCACGTCTTGCCTTTGTTATTCGTATTCGGGGGTAAGAGTAATTTATATTTTAAAAGTAATTTGTGACTAAAACTTATTCAGAATACCTGACCGAGTGTAATTATTTCAGTGTGAATCAAGTTGCACCCAAAGTACGCAAGGTACTTCAGTTATTCCGTTTAAAGCAGATCAACAATGGCGTATTCATTAAACTGAACAAAGCAACCATTAACATGCTTCGTATTGTTGAACCTTATATTACATGGGGGTATCCAAATCTGAAGTCAGTTCGTGAACTGATTTACAAGAGGGGATTTGCCAAAATAAATAGACAGCGTATTCCTATCACCAGCAATGCTGTTATTGAGAAAAAGCTTGGTTAGTATTAATCACTTTTTTCTTCTACTGTTATAATTTAGGAGTTTCTCTTATCGAATTATAATATTGACAAATCCATAGGGGTTGTATTCCATAGTTACACTGCTCCTTTCCATGTTGTCAAAGAATAAAAGAATTTTTGAAAAACCTTTACATGTATTTTCTATGCTTAGGTTTGCAGTAATTCTTACAGTTTATCATATTGCAATAATGCTTGCTCTCCTTAACACTGTGTTACTAATAAATCAATTCATTTTTACAGGCCGCGCTGGTATTATTTGTACAGAAGACTTGATCCATGAAATATTCACAGTTGGATCAAAGTTCAAGTATGCAAGCAATTTCTTATGGCCATTCAAGGTACATTAAACTCCAAATACCTTATTTGCGACATAGGCATGGTTGTAGAAGTGTTCATTGTTCTACCAATCTCCTACTATGTCGCAGAGTAATATGAGTTTTCTCTTCATGATGCGCTTGCACTATTTGCGTTTCTTAGTTGAACTCAAACAAGTCATGTAACACATTAACCGTTTAGCTGTTACGTGTTACAACAGAAAACGTTACGCGGCATTAATATTAGATAACGCGTAGATAGTTTACATGTACAGAATTCACTTGTTGGAATAAACTAAAGGATAATAAAGTTCGACATTCATGATATGCACTTAATAGGCACAGCATGTCCTACATTTTACAGTATCTTTCATAAGTACAATGCTCAGTACCACTATAGACTTCCTTTGTGAGCTAAATTTATTCGGTGTATATAAGCCTTTAACAGCTAAAAGATTAACTGGATACTTCTCTTTACAAAATACTGACTTTAATCTTTTTGTTGTTAGCTCAACACACCAAATGGTGGATGGCGCAAGAAGACTAACCATTACGTTGAAGGCGGTGATTTTGGAAACAGAGAAGATAAAATCAACGAACTTCTCAGGAGAATGGTTTAAGTTTATAAAAATCTTGATAAATAAACATATAAATACAATACATTACAGTGTCTTATGTTTTATCCACGCACGTTTTTCACTAATTACTTTAAAGTCACATAGTGAATAGAAAAAATGTTATACATAAACAACTAATATTTATTCAAATACATATTTTCATGGATTAATTTATAGAAAACTGGATAATTCGGTATGCTACAAATGCATAAAATCCAGTCGACCTAGATATTATGTATATAAAGAAGATGATATATAAATAAATTTCTACAAACGTTCATATATAGCATATTGATATGTAAACGTGTTTCTACTTGATATGCACATAATCGATAATATTATGTATCTGCAATGCTGTTCCCATGTGACATGTGTATTATCAAAACGTTTTTTAGTTCAACAAATAACATGCCAAAACGTGAACGCATGCGCTGCGACTGGCTATATTGAGCACTCTATCATGTTTCATGCAGTATTACGATGTCAGAATGGTGTACAAAGGTGAAATTACGGGTTCGAATCTTGTTCCAAAAAATTTAAATCGAATATTTTTTTTCACGGTAAAATATTATTTTTCATCAAGGGTTAACATCTTGAAAGAGTTTGGTAAGTATGTTACATAAAATGCGCTCAATTATAGAATATTAAAATAACGTGTGAATGCGTTCTCACATGTACTGTAATACACACCTAACCTTGCCTTTTTTTTATTGGACAAGAAATAATTAGAAGCAATTATGTTCGCATGTAATGACTTTGTACAGCATTTCAATGAATATTTGATTCACTATCGACAAGCTTTTGCCTTGTATTGCTCTTTAAAGGAATCGCAAGTTAGGTGATATTAGACTCGATTGGAAACGCCTTACGTCTTCGTCTACTTATATGTTCTTACGTTCGAAACCTACATGTGTCAATTTTTTTTTTACTAAGTAATATATTTTTTTCTGTCGCAAAATGTTGCATCGATATAGTGCAATATAAATAAAATTTGAAATTAGTGAAGGTATTTTAGAATGACACAAACAAAATGCACGATTTCATACCTTCCTCAATTATTCACGTATATTAATAAATTGTATGACCATTAAAATTAAGCAATTTTTAATATTTTTAATGCTAATATTAGGTGGTATTAATAATGAGCAAAAAGATAGAGGAGTCTGACACTCCTGCTGCTGATATGGATCAATCTATTAATAAAACAAATCGCTGTACATTATCTAGTAACACAACAATGATCATTATTCCTCCAAATATATTACAAGATATGGGGATCAGTGATTCTATGGTAAACGGTAAGTCAATTAGTAACAATAATTATTAAAATATTTAGTAATATTTATGTATGATTAATATTAATTCAGCTTTTATTTAAGTTTTATTTTGAATGGAAATTTTGCTTATAATTTATTACAGGTGAAAGTATTGTATCTGCTTTGGGGCTTATTAGGAAAGATAATATCCGAAATAGTGTTCTGGCAAAAGAGTCTAAGGATCGTAAGGTTTTTAAATGTTTTGAGAATGCTACAAATTCAAAGAGTGTTACGAAACCCACAATGAAAATTGTTAGTGAAACTGAATCAACAGATGATACAGATAATGAAATCCAGACAAGTCCAACAAAAGTGCCTAAAATTAACAAAGACAATGAGAAGTTAATACCTAAAGTAAGCTATACAAGACCAGTGAAAAGTAGTTTTCATGTTACAGGAAAGAAGAAAAGTAAAGCAACTAATTTAGAAAGTAGTCAAACTACCTCAAAATATACACCAAAGCCTCCAGAAATAGATAAAAATATTGAACAATGTAGTAGTGGGAAGAGTTTAGGCGGAAATTCAAAAAATCAGAAGGAAACAGGTAGTAAATATGAAACTAATGAAAATATACATGGCAGATCTAAACGCGTTCGCAAGCAAACTAAATTCGATGATTACATTATATCATACAAAGAAACTGCATCTTCAGATCAAACGAAAAGGAATACTCGCAGTAAAGAAAAAAAACGATTACTAAATGTTAATACTTTATCAGATGCAGCTGAAAGAAATGATACAATTAATCGAAAAAGATTTTTAAACGAGGAGCTGCAAATCAAGGAATATGAAAATGTAATTCATTCTGTTACTCCAGCCATAACCACAGAAGTACTGCCTTTGAACTTCAATAGTATTACTGGAGATCGTTTAAATATTAAAAACAATAAAAATAATTCTAAAGACGAATTAAATGATACATTTATGAATGCTGAAACTGTAGGAGACATGGAACTGAATGATAAGAATGATAATGAAATACCTAAAGGATCAACAAATAACTCCTTGCCTGAAGATACAAAACAAACTGATATAAAAGCAAATTTAAAAGTACGCGAAACCGAAGATTTAAATGATAGTTCGGGTTTATGTAATATTGACAGTGTGAAATATATTAACACAAATACTACTCAGAATGAGAATGATGTAGTATTCAGTACAGTAGTTTCAGAGAATCAAAATTTTAGTCATCAGTCTACTCCAGCTACACCACCAGTAAGAAAAAGAGGAAGACCTAGGAAAATTCCTTTGATACAAAAAACTCCAGGCACTTTGAACGAATCAGATGGAAGTTTGACAAAAATGGATAACTTTTCTATTGCAGAAACAGTTATTCATAGTAAGAGACATGGTGAAAGTTCATATAATATTTCTAGTAATGATGGATTCAGTAATGGTAGTGATAGTGAAGATAACACTTTAAATTCGTTCATTGTTAGAAAAAGGGGTAGACCAGCAGGTTCAGGCAGAGGTAGGGGTAGAGGTAGAGGAAGAAGTAGTGGTAAAGGTAAAGCATCCCATTCTATGTTAGATATTGAATATGTACCGAAACTAAAGGGACCAACATCTCCAGAAAAGATAAAAGCCGAACTTTCTTCTGGAGTAACAGTTGATTCTAGTACATCAGAAGTAAGTTTTCTGAAGATTTAATAACTCTAGTATTTTTTAAGATACTTTTGTCTCTAAATACATATTGTTAATGTAGGTAGACATAGTATGTGGTAAATGTGAAGAAAAAATGCCAAAAAGACAATGGAATTCACACAGTTTGCTCAAACATAACTATATGTGTTGGATACAGGGTGATGAACCTTTGGTAAATATAATATCCAATTAATGATAATATTTTTCTTAACTTTATATTTTATTTATTAAGAAATATGTCACCTTAGGATTTCGAGAATAATATTAAATTATGCAGAAGTGTACTAATGGCTGCCGTGAAGAAAAAGAAGGGCAAATTGACTTGTGAAAAATGTGGAGCTATTAAACGGAGTGCAAATGGTTTTATATCTCATATACAATTTTGCGGAAAGTCTGAGGAAGTATGTAATTTGAAATATCCCTTGATTTAAAAGATTGAAAATGTACGTATAAAAGTAAATAATTATTGTGTACGATAGGAGAAACAAGCTTTGATGATGACATGCCCAATTTGTTGTACTGTCATAATGCCGTCTTCTATGGAAATACATGCGCGGACACATAAGCAGGCAGAACAAAGTAGAATGAAAGAATTGCAGTTGTTTTCAGTAGATAATGAAAAAGTGAAACGTAAAGCTGCAGAGAAGTAAGTCTCGCATAAGTTACATTAAATAAAACGAACTGAAATCCTAAAATGACCTTTCGGTTTCAGAGCTGTGACGAAAATTTTAGAATTCACTGAACTTGTCAAAGATAATTCATCTATCGAGAAGAAACTGAAACTTGAACCTTCGTTATTGGTGGGTTACTGTTGGTAACGATTTTCTTTTCAACAAGATTTGATTCATTAACTTGTTAATTGAACATTATAGAAAAGTGTGATAAAAAAGCCAGAACAGAAAAAGTCTATACCAGGGGTGTGGAAAGGTATATGGAAAAGAGAGTTGAACTCGCAGGGATCAATATCTTGCCATCAAGTGGGCTGTAAATTCACAACTTCTTTATTTGATGATATGTGCAAACATTTTTTTACCTGTAGTTTCGTTCCTAAAGAGGTATAATTCACACCGCAAACAGTATAAAGTATTTTCTTAATGTACCTCTAAAATACTAAATTGTGTTTTTCTTTTTGCTATAGTGTTATGTATGTAGGATATGTAAATTTTCAATTACCACCTACCAAGAAATGGTAACACATGTAACGGAGAAACACGGGGAAGTAGAAGAAGCCGATAAATTCTCAGACTTCGAGGACGAACATGAAAGTATAGATGAAAGTAAGACTTAATTCTGTCATAAAGAAGAATCTTATTTATTCTTAATTATTTCAAATCTTACTAATACGTCCTGCTTCTAGGATTATCTTATAAATTCATAGACAAAGAGAAAACGTACAAAATTCACTGGACAGAGCCGTACTTTCCGGCTATACATTGGACTATGGAATTGTAAGTATTTATACGTTTCATAATTAGGCTACGGATGTTTATTCATTTATGGCAACTCCTAATCCTCAAGTTGTAGCAAAATAATATTTATATCGAAGCTTAATACCGTTTATGTGTTAATATTAATATATTAAATCCCTTTGCACAAAAAATATAATCTGCTGACTTTTGATTTTCATACAATAGTGTAAAAAATTCTGAATGTGCATAAACATTCGCAATCTACTCATAATTTACAATAAAAATAAATATATTGTACTTTCTTACAGTGAGCAAAGAAATTATGAGCTTCATTTGTATCAAGATCAAACTCCCAATGAATTTACGTTATTAAAAAATTCCGATGCTATTAGGTATTTACCACAATCAGAAGTTTCCATGAGAACAAAGACAGAAAGTAAACAATCTGACAAATTGTCTGATACAGAAACTACATGGAAACAATGGAAAAGGTTTGAAGGTGGTTTTGATCAAGGTAATTACGCATAATTCTATGTCATGAGATTATAAAAATGTACACGGTATAATTAAAATATTTGTTCAGAGATTCCAACATTTTTTGTCGGTGGTCCAGTATGGGCATTAGCATGGTTGCCGATACCATCACCAATGTTCTCTAAAGAACCTACTCAATATGTTGCTATCAGTACTCATCCAACTATGGAAAGTGAATATACTGTAGGAAAAGCACATGTTGGACCTAATATAATACAAATTTGGAACGTAGGAACTTTAGATCACACGTTAGTAACAATAATATAAATAAAATAATATATGCAATTACGTTCGATATTTTTAAAAATATTTCTTTTTAGGGCTGATAATAAAAGAGTACCCGCCTTATCGTATGCTCTTGCACATAACACTGGTACCATATGGTGTTTAGAATGGTGTCCGTCTGGATGCTATGAAGATGAAAGTCTGAACAAACATAAACAAGAAAAGGAACTGCAACCTAAACTTAAGCGAATGGGTATGCTTGCAGCAGCTTGTTCAGATGGCAATGTGTACATTTATTCACTGCCCTTTCCGGAGCAACTCAAATTTGAAGAAACCGAGGAAAATACGTAAGTAATAACTTCATTAGATTTTTTTTTCATAGTTACGTTAATGATAATATTTACTACAGATGGCCCATATATCGCACTGATCCAATTATGATACTGGTTGTAAATATACCAATGTACGATAGTAATGATCAGAACTGGCAATGCACTAAATTATCTTGGAGCAAAGAACATGGACATAAGTAGGTTTTTCTAAGTATGTTTTTTTTCTCGATTTTGTAGTAACATAATTGCACATTTTCTCTTAGTACAATTGCTGCTGGATTTTCAAATGGATATATTGCATTGTGGGATCTTACAAATAGATCACCATTATCAATGCAAAAGAGACAAAATACATATTTCATAAATGCATTCCAGCATTTTTTTGCTCATGGTAATGCTGTGAGTAGTAAGTATATTCGCATTTTCCTTATACAAAATATATACGATGGAATATAGTTTAAAAGGTGATGCTCAAAACTCTGTTATTTAATAGTGGTCGCGCTAGTCCCATTCAATGGAGCAAGGTTTTTAGCTTCAGGTAGTCTAGACAGAGGATACAAATTCTGGAATTTAGAAGATACAAGTACCCCTCAAAGTTCTACGCAGAAGGGTATTATAGCAGATGGCGCATGGATGACACATTGGCCATGTGCTGTTATTAGTTTTGATGATGCGCTTGGGTAAGAATCAACATTGAAAAAGCTCTTGTTGCATGGTAAAACTCATTAATAATCACACAATTTTGTAGATATAAACATACGAATTCCTATTTAATTCCATTAAGAGATAAGGAATCCAGATTTTATCCAATTTTGCCAACAAATTCTCCTACTTATGTAAGTAACTGTAAGATCTTTGTACATTTAGATACAATGTAATTAATTATTTGACAATGTTGCAGACTTTATCAGTCTCTGATTATGGAAATAGTATTGCACATGGCACATTAGCAGGAGAGATATTAACAATCTTTCCTCATCAACTTATACACACTAAGGATATTGATAAAGCCACACAGAAGAAAAGAAAGGTAACCCTCTGATATATTTAACATTTTGGAATTATTGGCATACCAGCTAAACCTAAATCTTGTTTTCAGTTAAGTTCATATATTAAAATAATAGACTTCACAGAGGCAAACTGTGAGGTTGAGAATGACAAAAAGAATTCAAAAGAGTATCAGTACATGCCCGAAACTTACACAGAATGCAAAGATCGTTTCGGTATTTTATTTTGTGATAATCTACAGGTATGTGATATTTTTCAATTAAGTTTAATATTTTATAATATATTATTTATATTTCGTTTTAAAAGGATACCGAGCGTTACGCACAACCACAGTCATTGTACACAGAAAAGCTAACTGCAATTTCAATGGAAGAGTATCCATTTACATCAGTAAATAGGGTAAATGTTAGCATTCTTTATTTCATTATTGTAGCTGGATGTATTATTATCATTGCATATTAATTTGTAGATATCTTGGAACCCAAACACTTGGAGCTACTTGTGGTTAGTAGCAGGTTATCAAAATGGCTTGGTAAGACTGTTAAACTTCAAATACATGTCCATGCCACGAGAATTAAAGGCATGGTTACCACATCACGTAGAACAGATGCTTAAGAAAGCAAACAACATTAGAAACGAAATTTGTTAATACATAAAATAATGAAATACTGATTTATACTTTTCTAAGATCAAGCATAATAAAATTATTAGTGATTGCTGGTTATTAATTCGTGACAAATTATTGTTTTTATAATTTTATACATATTAGGCTGACATTCTAGAACAATTGCAATGCCAATGATGAAATACGACTTATTGTTGGGTATACATTAAAAAATATTTAAATTTCATTAAATATGTATTTGAATGTGCTATAGCATCTGAGAAGGTAATATATGTTGCACAATACGTACACATTTATGATTAGCAATATGTGTAACATGTAAGAAACTATACGAAAAGGTAGTCATTAAATTATGTTAAATAAAAATGTTTGCAATACTGAGTTAGCTTTTAATGTTTTTAGGTATCTGATGTTATTTTAGTATAAATAGTAAAAATCCACTTAAATATTGATGTACTGTGTGTAATAACAAATCTTTTATGAAATGTTCCTGAAGGAATGCTCTATATTAACAATTATTTATTATTATTCCGGTAAGTATGTGCATACATCTTTATCTCGAATAATTTTCTAAAACGTTCAAAGTACTAGACATTTTTACACTTTGAATCTCATATCGATTTCTAAAATAATCGTAGTTCGATGTAATATAGAACGTGGTTTTATCAGATAGATTCGAAGTTCGCAGCCATTAGCTCGATATTGTCATCAGTTTACAGTACTTTACCGATGACAATACCGATTGCCCAGGCCTCACCACGAGGAGGTTGCTGCGAGTGGAGGCCCAAGGCAGGTAGATGGAATCACAAGTTCCACATCTACCTACCTTTCACAATAAACCTTATAAATAACTTAAATCTTAACTATCTAATACTATCGGTACTAAAATCCCTCGGCGGATGACTTCTTTCTTGAGCCTAAACCTATAAAAAACTAAGTTCCCTCGTCGGTTGTCTTCGTTCTTCAGCTTAGAACTAATATTATCTTAATATTCTAATTAATACGAATTAATGCTAGTAATACGAAATAACAAATTTAACGCAATGTAGTCGCTAATACTCAAACGAAAGAGATAGACGGAATGGAAAAAGTTCCATCGATCATTTCGTTTGCGCACCAAATATTCTATATACCAAGCAGTTATTAAGTCTACGATGAACTACGCGTTAAACTACAGTATGAACAAGTATCGCGATGAAAGTGTTGTCGCCAGAACCTGGTTTAAGAAAATAGGAAAGACGGGCGACACCTCGCTAACCCGGATCCATCTTTTACTGTCATGGAGCTTTGGGCTGGTCACCTGCGTACCAGACCCGAACCAAAAGAGTACACAAGCATGGTAGTGCAAGCGAGATTCCCTGTTAAACAGAGTCCGTTCACGGAGCAGCCTCCCGACTACTCCCGATCTGACACTTTCATTTATGTCACATCTAAAAGAATTATGGCGCCACCTAAATATACGAATACGGTACCAATTGGCTAATAGTTTCAGAGTGTTACCGTCGATGTCGCCATTGGTCGTTTTGTAACTTTTTCTTACGTTTCAAGCAATTAAATAATAATTGAAAAGGTCTCGATTAATAATTTTTCGTATGAATTAATGACCCAAGAATATCTAACATGAAATTTGATACCGATAGAAAAATTATTCAATCTCAATTTGTGCGTTTTTTCTATATTCTTTTTATACTGCTATATACACAATCAAGTCACTGGAAGCAGCGAGGACCAACTGAGTGAAGGGAAATGAAACACTCCGTAGTGAATCGTGGAGAGCGAAATAGCGAAATACAGCTAACTGTTAGCTGCTAACATCGCAGTGCTTGCTCTGATATTTGAAACGAAAACAGTATCTCTGTCATAATTTATCACCGGCGGAAGTTGTCGTTATCAAGTACAAATTCCTCAAAGTTGAATGGAACTGAAAGGACTGGTCCGTCGAGTATTCTATTTAAATTTATAAAAAAAAAAGACTATCAAAGTAATATTTTCGGTTCGTTTTAAAATTTTAGTACAAGTAAGTGGGGTATATTTGTTTATATTGAAGATATAACACAGAACATCCGACTCGTTTGGATCTAGGACGAGCGCACAATTAGTATGTATAAACAATGCGGTCAGTTTCCTGTCTATGTTTATAAAAAACTTCATTTTTATATTTTAGAAATGGGTATTAACCCGATGAAGTGGAAAACTAGAAGTGTACTATACTCCACGTTAGCGTTATTCGCGTTTTATATGCTCTTTGTGTATAAGAAAAAGAATCAAGTAATATTTGAGGACACCATAAATGACTCGAATCCGATACATGTTTGGGAATACGTAGCCGATTTTAGCAATATGAAGAAATTAAATCCAACACTGTACGTGGAAAAAAATGATTACAGTAGATCTTCAGTTATAAAAAGACTCGGTCTGTCGCGTATTTATGTAATAAGTAAAAAACATATTGGTGTACACCCACGCTTTTTCAAATAATTTTACGGAACCCAGATGGCGACATAAAAATTTCTATTATTTTAACTTAAATTGCACTAAGCGTTAAACTATCTTTCATTCTGTTCAATAATCTAGTGACAAGTGTACTGGTGACTGTAAAAATGATCTAAGTCAATAATTAAAAAAAGTGAACATGCCAGTTATTCTGAGTTCTATTGATTTATATTATAATAATACGAAAGTATTTTTAAAATAGAGTTGAAAATTGAACCTCTTAATAGTGCCGATAGTTGTTATTAGGCTGAATTTCAATGTATGTGGAAAATACGGAAATCAAAATTTCTTAAAATGAAGAATAAGTATATAACTTAGGTTATTTTCATAATCACCGGTACAATCGTTTTAATTTTAAAATTATTTTACAGAATTTGTTTCTCCTTATTTTAGTGAAGAGTTTAACATAATCGCGGAAAGTGGTAATTATGACCATTGGAAATATTCGGTCGAGTATACGGAACATTTAAGTCACATACCGATTATTCGACATGTTGCACAGGGTCATTATGCCGTAAGGCAAGATAGCAACGGTTATTTGATCACATCAAAACATCATACGTGCTTCTTCTCCAAATTCGGATGCTGTGAGTTGAATTCCTCGAGATTCAAAACCGGCAACAATGGATCGATCAGCCTTTTAAATGACTTTAATTTAAAATTCTGATTCACATTTCAGTGGAGTCAATATCGCAATTCAGATTTGACCGAGACGGTATTAACGACACAAAGTGTATGGAAACGGTGCAATACGAGTGTCCGATCGTATTTTCGGAACTGTGCTTCAGGGAAGTCATGTATCAACGAGAAGAAATTATGAAAAGATTGAAATTAGAATTCTCGTTGGCTAAAGTTAAAAACAATTAACACACATTTATAATTATCGTACATTAAGAGTTCAGATGTTTTGTTATACACTGTTTAACTCTTAGAAGTCATGATCAGCTGAGGATTAATATTGATCTAAAATAATATAATATGGTTCGAGTCTCTTAGAAGCCAAATTGATCAAGTCCACGCAATAAAAAGCACCGAAAGTTAACGATATTTGAACATCGCCGTGCCACCTGACTAATTCGTAAAGAATATTAAAATTGAGAAATTTGTTGAAAATAGAGTTGATCAGTTTGGCTTTCGAAAGGCATATATAATTTTTATAATAAATTCATAATCTTTATAGGTACTTAAGTATAATTATACTGGATATTACTATTTTAAAGTACAAAGTCTATATAATTATAATATTATAATATTTTATATCACATTTATACTGTTGTTACTTAATCCACTGTAAATAAGTGATGTAATCATGACAATATATTAAAAAGTTACTACTTTTTGTACATGAATGAATTTATATAGTATCACATTTTTAATTTTCAATTTGCCTTTCTAATTTCTTATCATGTTCAACATTATACTAAACCATATTATAAGTATACCATCACATTTACAAGATATATTTTCTATTGAAACAAAATTTTTAATTTATCCTCTTCTCCTTATTCTATCCTTAATCATTTACACAAGAAATGTTAGGTATTAATAATATGAACACCCTGTATAATTAGTTCTTATTGTTAGTATAGCCAACATCTAAATGTAAAATCT
The DNA here is from genome assembly GCF_001272555.1 of Dufourea novaeangliae. Taxonomy (NCBI): domain Eukaryota; kingdom Metazoa; phylum Arthropoda; class Insecta; order Hymenoptera; family Halictidae; genus Dufourea; species Dufourea novaeangliae. The sequence goes on along the minus strand of NW_015373997.1, from coordinate 606,941 downwards.
CTGATGACAAAGCGACAAAAACGAAAGTAGTGGGGAGATCAACAATTTATCGAAAACATTCATATGGGAGAACGTGAGAAAAGGGAACGGAGACCGAGAAGCGTTTATATTTTTATTTGTATTTATTGAAATATATACTGTTTATAGTATTTACTTAATACTCTGTACACGATTGTATCACAGCCTGAAACATGTCGAATAAATTCGAGGCGTAAGTGAAATTAGTGTTTCCCTTATGAAGTCGTGCCTTTTTCTGTGGGCTAGAGGTTAGATGTGTTTTAAATGGAAAACCAAATTGATCGATACAATTGCGTTCTATCACGCTTGACATTTATTTAATCGAGCAAATTAAACGTGTTAGTTGATTGTGCTGACAAGGTATTTTTCAGGAAATTCCGTAGAATCAAACGTGTGATACGACTTGACATTTGTCAGGCACAAAGTATTTCTCTATGTGTACAGTAGTTTAAATTTTCTGGTTTTTATATTTCGAAATATATGACAATCACAGAGTAAAAACAGTCCTGTGGAATTGTTAGCTAAACGTACAATATAAATAAATCTGGGAATGAATTGTTACAGATGATTTACTTTGCTTGTGAAAAAAAATTATGTTTAAGATTGTTTTGAAAAAGTTGTGCTTTTATAGTTTCATTATAACAATATATAAATGATAATAGTACTTGCAGGTTAAAGGCTAATGAAGACAGTGGAGATGATGAAACACAGACAAAAGATAATCAAAAAATTGAGAAAGATCCACTAGTAAGTAAAAGGTTTTCTTTTGTTTATTGAATATAGTTTTATCTGTTAGTGATATACCAATTAAATAGCATGTACTTATTGTAGCCTCGTATAGAAATTAGTCCAAATGAGCACAAATTACAATATGCATATGCATTATGGTATAGTCGACTCAGTCCTGGTAAACAGTCAAGCATACAAAGTTACGACCAAAATTTAAAATTGGTTGGTAGGTTTGCAAGTGTGGAACAATTTTGGAGTCTTTATAGTCATTTAGTCCGGCCATCAGAATTGACAACACATACACATTTCCACCTTTTCAAAGTTGGCATAAAACCAATGTGGGAAGTATGTATTATTTTTGAAAACCTTTTATAATTAACTCTTTATTCATCTAATAAATCTATTTCCTATGATAATATATATTCTCTGTTGCAGGATGAAGCAAATCAGAAAGGTGGTAAATGGATAGTAAGATTAAGAAAGGGTTTAGTATCTAGATGTTGGGAAAATCTGATATTAGCTATGTTAGGCGAACAGTTTATGGTTGGAGAAGAAATATGTGGAGCTGTAGTATCTATAAGGTTTCAAGTAAGATAGATTTTTATTATCTTAGAGTAGAAGTAACAATAATTCTATGCTGCAAAGGAATTATTAAATATTATTAATAATTTGTTGCAGGAGGATGTGATATGTGTATGGAATAAGACTGCATCTGATCATGCAACCACAACACGTATTAGAGACACATTAAGGAGAGTATTACATCTTCCAGCTAGTGCCTCTATGGAGTACAAAACCCACAATGAAAGTTTAAAGAATGTTCATCGGCTATAATACTGTGTGATATTAACTCAAGCATTTGAGTTCTTCACGATGGACTTTCAGGTAAATTAATGAAGTCACTATCTTTCAGTATATTTATCATAATAGTTTTGCTGTAGACTCTAATACTATTTGTATATTTTTCTGTTTAGCCAATTGATACTTGTGAGAAGATATTTCTTAGGAGAAAAATATTTTATGACTAAAAAATTTGAATGGACATCTTATTCGGTAACACATTTTATTCACAAGTGTTCCATTGTAACTTATGTAAATAATAAATACATGTTGATAATAAAAATGAAAACTCTTATTTCCGAAATAAAATAACTTATTCTTATGTTTATTGATCAAAAATCGATGATCATAATATTGAAACAAGCGACATTTCATTATATAAATGAAAAATCATTTTGTTTTTCAAACATTTTTATTCAAGGTTATTTGAACCTCGAAACTCATTTTACACAATATATTTATACATTTGTACTTGAGATCATATTTCTGTAGAATGCATAAGTAAATCTCAATCATCTGTTATATACACAACTTGTCTATGTAAAAAGCATTTTAACCTGAAACGAGGTATTAACTTCAATATAAATATTCTATCTTTTCGTAGAAAAAGATCATAGCTCCATCAGAATTTCTTTAGTATATATACAAATTTTCTTTATGCATACATAGAGCAATGAAGCATGAACTTGAATAAGAATGTATATCATATATGTATTAAAAGAATAAAAGGTTTCATATATGTCAATAAATATTAGCAATATTCACAATATAACGTGACAGCTTATTATTTATAGACTAGAATCAGGTATATCCAGTAACAAAAGAGAGAGACTTAATACCGAAAGACCTTACATTAATTGTGCTTTTTGTCCCATGATTTGAATCACTGTATTAATTTTTTTTTCACACGTATAAAGCCGAGAATTATAGCCTTAAAATAATTATTGTAACCATACCTGTAATCGAGGAAAATATTATGTTTATGTTCTTCAATTAGGAATAGCTACTAATGTACTCACCTAATACAAATGAAAATATTAATTTAAAGTTTATGGAAAGGTGAAGGTAATCAGGCACTCTATTATTCTGTTCCCCTTCTGTAGGTAGAAGTAATCCAACTATACATATGATTCCAGCAATCAGTGCTACATAATTTGTTCCTCCTAGAAATTATATATGTCGATTTAACTACTTACACATAGTTGTTATTCTCTATACATGTAATCACATTTTATAGGTTGTATGTAATAAAAAAAGCATGCTTTTATTCTACCTTTAATTCTAGCAAACTTTATAATACGTTTTTTTAATCTATAAAAAACGAATGTCATTAAGAAAAATAGAATAGTACAGAGTAGCTTCAAACTAATTGGATGTGTATATAAACCTAACAACTAGCTCCAAATACTAACATATTAACCTTTATCCGTAACAATATAATTGGCATTTTTCAGATCTGAGGATATAAATGTTTTTGTCAATTTATCTTGAATGTCTCCACGAATTAAATCATATTGCAACTTTGATGACTTAAAGAATATCTTGGATTTACCTTCTGCAATGGTAAGCAATGATTTTTCCATTCAGATATATTTATACTTCTCCATTCTCTCTTATATCTACTTCAATAGATAACTAAATAGACTTCCTGACATTTGAAAAGTATGTACTTACTATCAATTGCTTTATTTTGATCTATAAGTGGATAAGACTGCTGCTGTCTGTTTTCATTAACAGGCAGCTGTTGAAACATTTCTGGATCTGGAGTAGATCTCCCAGCTGTATCTGCTGTTCCAGGAAGAAGTTTAGCTTCAACATATCGTTTTCCTATAGCCTAATAATGTTCCCAGAGTCTTAAATTGTATTTAGTTTAATAATACAATTGTAATTTCAATCCTACTGAATTATTAACTACTTTAGCTAATTACCTGCTTAGTTGGATGTTCTTGCATTTGTATTTTAAATTTGTCTATAACATTGCAATTGTTTAACAAAGGGGAAGTATGTCTGATAACAATATCGACACAGCATCTGGCTTTAATTGTACCTTCTGGATCAACAACTTTATACTTATTTGGTGCAGTGCATAATACTACAATGATAATAAATTCCATAGAAATCACAATTGAGTTATTAGCTTTCATACATACAAGAATATTTACCTTTAAATCTTATGGGAAAATCATATGGATTATATAAAGTCAAAACTTGTTTATGAGTAGACTGATCGTCTAAAAAGAAAGTGATACTTTGGGGAAACACAAACACTGGTAATTTTCGAGGGGTTGTTGCTAATTGAGACTGCATTATATTCATTTAAATTTATGTGGTCCATGCACCTAAAAAATTAAAAAATTCATTGTTACATGTCATCATCTTCATCTGTTTCTATATTATTACTACTATACTATATCTTCTTTAACAACCTTAAAATGGTTTTATTGAATTCATTTTCAAATAACTAATTCGATTGAATTTCGATATCATTTTGACAAAAAAACAATGATTTTTTTTGCACTTTACTAACGTAACAGCTGTAATTTATGAATACTGTTACTTATGGATGCATACACAATGCGATAACTTACCTTAAAAATTAAGTACTTTGAGAATTGTATAAACAAAGATAAAAATCGTGTGCGAACAGGTATTGTATACCAAATTAATTGCTCGAAACGAATAACAGAACCACTAAATACACTATGACTCTTTGAAGAAGATTTAAAAATCTCGTAACCACTCTACCTTTACAATTCGTATATAAAAGTGTCCAATCACTCTCTGAACTAACTTCGTAGCCTTAATCAATTATGATAAGCGTTTAATTAATTATACAGCAATTTTGCAAGCTTTCGTATTCGCAAATTTTTTAACATCGTAGACCCGTATAATTGAATACTGTACTCTTGATTCTCCTAGTGAGAAATTCTTTTGTACTGTTCGACGCATATCACCCCGGATCTACCACCAACATTTACCATTGTCCGTGCAAACAAATCGGCATGCATACACTGGCGGTCAAAATATTTGTCCACTCCACACCGAACAACTAAGGGTCAGTAGCCAAAATGAAAGCTTTCTCTAATGTTTTAATGATCAATGGCATACAAAGATTTTGAAAAAAATTTTGAAATATATAGAAAAGCCCGCAAAAATTACGATTGAAAGTGTTTTCCAGTGGTGTTGAATTGTCTGTAGAACCCCCTATATCGGCATTAACAATTGTTATTACAATTGATACGTATCTTTCCTTTCTATAAGCAATAATATTTTTAACTGTCATTTTTCACTATTGTTATTCGCTTATAAAAATGGTATAGTGACATCATCTACAAAGAAAAAATGGGCGTTAATTAACTAGATAATTTAGACGAATTATATCGTAGATAGTGATATGATACGGTGTTTTCGGCCATTATAAATTGAAATATTAATTATAATCATATTATATCCAACAATTGTTGATGCATAATATCAACTCGGGGGGTTTCCACAGATGATCTAACACCATTGGTAATATTTTTAATGACAATTTCCACAGTTTCATTTTTGGAAAATGCTTTATATGCCATTGAATATCACGTACAAGAGAGTGCCTCCATTTCAATTGGTAAGCTTATGGTTTTTGAGGGGGGTGGGGGCAAGTTATTCCTATATATTAACAATACTCGCATGGATTTAACAATATGGCACCGGGTGATCACTTACACGCGATTGACTAGTCCATTGCCACGGTTATATGTTGTTGATGTTTGCGTATTGATACAACAAACGCGTGCAACTGCGAGAGAAAATGATAGAAGTGTTGTGTACATACTAATGAGTTTACAGTTCACTAAATAAGCGAAGCGGCTAGGTTCTGTGGTTCTAACCTTAGTTTAAAAATTTGGTTTCCGGATTTCACGAGTATTTTTGTGTCTTCTTGTAACGGTAACACATTGCTCCTTACTTTTGTAATTTCACCTTTTTGTGTTTTAACCCCTTAACACGCATACTTGAATTAACTGGAACAAGTGGCATTATGTTGCGAAAAAACCGTGCATTAAGGGGTTAAAGTACCATTAATGAACGTAAGGGAAACGCTACAGTTTTGTTGACTGTGACATTATTGAGTGACTCATTGTAGGGAGGGAACATTATATTTGATGGTCCTGGTATACTACAAATTCATAAAATTAGGCTCCTTGGGACCTGTACTTATTGATAAGGTTTAGACTTATTTTCACTTGAAATAATGGAAATCAACTTTGAGTTGAGATACTCCATATAACATTCGGTGAAATTTAGAACATTCTTATCCAGAATTTCTGAAAAATAGTTTTATGGTCACAAAAAAAAAATGCATAAATATTCATTATATCCTGTCCACAAACTATAAAATTACAGATATCTGATAAAAACTTGTATGGAATAAGATTTATATAAAATGTCTTCCACTTAAATGGTCAAATAATTTTTTTTACAATTATTAATATTTTCAGGAACTTACAAAAGAAGAGTCCACCATGGTTAATGTTAATCCAAGAGTATTTTTTGATATAGAGGTGGGAGGTCTCCCAATGGGCCGTATAGTCTTTGAATTATTAGCTGATGTTTGTCCAATAACATGTGAAAACTTTCGTACTTTATGTACTGGAGAGAATGGAATTGGGAAAACGACTGGAAAACCATTGCATTACAAGGGAATTGTTTTTCATAGAGTAGTTAAAGATTTTATGATTCAGGGTGGTGATTTTTCAGTAGGTAATGGAACAGGTGGTGAATCTATTTATGGAGGAACATTTGCAGGTAAATTTATAAGTAATAATGAAACTAAAAGTATTGTGAGAAACTTAAGGTATGCAAAACAATATTTTTCAGATGAAAATTTTATTCTGAAACATAACAAGTCATTTTTATTATCAATGGCAAACCGTGGAAGAGATACAAATGGTTCACAATTCTTTATGTGAGTATTTGCTAAAAAGAAATTAGCGCATTTTATATAAATGTATATGTCTTCTCAATAATATAAAATAATTAATTAGCTTCGGACTAGACCAGAAACTGCAAGATGGTGTGATAAATTAAAAATATTATGAATTTGATGGATTATAGTGTATTACTAAAAATTTATTTTCCATGTTATTATTAATCAAATCATCTGCTTACTAAACAGTTAATATTTATAGTACACTTTATTTTTTAATGTTTCTACTCGCTCAAAATTATTTTTCTCTGCTGACAGATGTATTCTTTGTCAACTACAAAAGGTAAAGGTAATAGGAATTTAATACATATATTTATCTCACATTTTAACCATCCTCTAGGCTTTAATATATCTTTGAATATGCTCTGCATAAATAATAGGTGGTAACTTAAGTGAATAAAAAGAAAATTGGGTGTGTTGACATTTATAATAAATTTGTTCCCTCTCAAGTATTAATGTTATGGTGTTATGAACAGTCATTTCATACATGATAGTCTGTATGAATCATATTAAATGTCTGGAGAATATTAAAAAGCATAGAAGTAAAAATATCATTGGAGGAATGAATAACTTAGCTATATTTCTGTGTAGTCATGAGGGAAGGGTCTGCACACCACTACTACAACACAATGACCAATGAAAGCTGGCTCTTTCTGTTCATCTCTCATCCCCTTAATCATATTTTGTTGTTGTAGTACAACACAACCAGCGCCTCACCTCGACAAGTAAGTACAACTGTGTTGTGTAAAAAAAATTGTGCTATGTTCTAAAATTACTTTTCAACAGTGTTCTTATGCTTGAATGTAAATATTTCCAGTGTCCATGTGGTTTTTGGAGAAGTAGTATCTGGCCAGGAAATTGTTACACATATTGAGGGACTTCCTGTAGACCGTATGTCCCGTCCACTACAAGATGCTAAGGTTGTAAATTGCGGAGAACTTGTATTAAAGGTTAAAAATAAAGGCAAGTAAAATCTTCATTTCAGCTTATTAAAAAAAACATTGATATATTACAACTTAATTTATTATTATTATTTACAGCAAAGAAACGCGAAAAGAAAGAAAGTAGTTCATCGGATTCAGATTCTGAATCCTATGCAGAAAAATCTAAGAAGAAAAAGAAAGCTAAGAAAAAGTATAATACGTTCTGTAACTCCAACGATCTATAGACTAACTTACAAATATAATAACACTTTTCACTAATGTTACAGCAAGAAAAGAGCAAAGTCAGAAGATGGTGAAATTCATGATTCAAACGAAGATGATCTTGGAAAACCTCATCCGCTTGTTTCAGTAACTAAAATCGATCCGGATGAAATACCGGAAGTACCAGCTAATAAATTTTTGTATAGAGCAGGGCCTACTAATAATGCAAACCAAAAAGAATTTCGACAACATTATGGAAGGGACCGGGTACGATCACATAGAAAAACTGGTCGCATGTTTAAAGGAAGAGGAATATTTGTAAGTATTTGTGTATAATTTATGGTACCCGGTATGTATACATCTTTCAAACATTTTTCAATATACTACTACAAAAATAGTTGTTTTTTAAGTGTGATATTTTAAAATATAATAATGAAGATAATTACTTATAAATAATATTTCAGCGTTATCATACACCTTCGCGTAGTCGTTCAAGAAGCGTAACACCGCCTCATTGGAAACAGGCTCAAAATCGTACTATTAAATTGCACGAATTTCAGGTATATAATTTTAAAGTCTTAATGGTTCAATTAAAGTTTAATGGTTACCGATTCTGCCTACGCAATAAAACAATATAACTATAATTAATTTTTTTCTTTCACCTGAAATTAAATTACAGAAATTAGAGAAAGAACGTTTAAAAAAGGAAGAGGAATTAAAGAAACGCGAGGCGGATAGGATTAAAAAGTTTTCCGAGAATCCTGACGAAGATAGTCAAATGATGGACAAGTTCGATGCTGATACACGGGTATCCGAAGAACTGGAGAATAAGGAGAATGATCAGTTGGAAGAAAAGAAGGATGACGATAAAAACGTGGAACAGGACCAAGATAATTTGAACGCTAGTTCTGATGTAAATGATTCTATGACAAAGGACAAAGTAGACGGAAAGCATAAAAATGATAAAACAGTAAAGCGTGGTTCACATCGGTCATACGGGGAGAGATCTTCACGACGTGAGTCGCGGGACAGGAGTAGAAGACGCGGAAGTGGTCGTTCGAGATCACGGGATCGTCGAAGATCTCGGGATAGGGATTACGATCGTAGGACTAGTCGTGATAGAAGAAATAGGAGGAACTATTATCCACGCAGACGGGATACTTATAGGATGAACAGACCAGGCAGAGATAATTACAGATATTATGACAGACGTAATGATTACAGAAGGACAAACAACTCTAATTCTAATTACGACACAGATAAGAATCGAAGAAAGAGTGATAATATGTCGGACACTAATAATCAACCAAAATTCAAACGCCGCTCACGTTCAACTAGTTCTAGTAGTCAACACTCCAAAGACTAAATATTTTGTTCTTTTATTGTTTGCATAACACAGGGAAATATTATTTATGCAGTAAGCTACGTCTACTTATATTGTATCTGCAGACTTTTAATCTGAACTTGTTTCTTTCCCTGGCATATTTGAATTTGTTTAAGTGGTCCATTCTTACAATTGCTACGAATCGAATATTAATACCAATGTTTAAATGTAAATTACGATTCGAAGTACTTATGCGTCCGTTTTTTTTAATACTTTTGTCATGTGTATACATTATGTTCAAGAATAGGATTCTTTGAATATTATGCAGAACTTTCGAACGCATATAAGCTAAATAGTTAAATGAACAGTAAACGTGTTTTCTAACTGTATAGCATTATACTGTAAATTAAAAATACTTTTACAGTAAATCACTAATATATAAGGCATATTTGAAAATTCTCTTTATGAGTGGTTACCTAACGTACGTACAGCCTTATTGTACCTTCATGCATCTAAGAGAAATTCAAAAACGCGGAAGAATATGTTTTATTGTACTTTTGCAATTGTATTCTTGCAATATTATAAATTGTGACATAAAATTCTAAACCGTAACTGAGCGCTAGAACTGTTTAGGTATTCGACATTCGAATTGGTACTCAATTATTCACGGATGCTCAAAATAATTTGAATAGTGGTGTACTCTGCTCGTTCTTCGGATACTTAAATCGTTCTGTTATCTACGCATTTCTTTGTAATTTGTGAAACCTTTTTATCAACACGTTATGTATACATTCGAAATAAAAAGAAATCCACAATAATTCGTTCGAGTAAATTATTCTCATTAATTATTCATATTCGTATAATATTTAAGATACTGATGCTTCAGTTCTTCGTGCAACGTAGCCATAAAAGTTTCCAAAGCAACTCTAATTTGGTTCTTTATATTGGCAGCGTTGATGACTAGAAGTTGGTTGTATGAAATGCTGTAACCTGATTGGCTTTCGAAACTTGTTTACGTTAGGAATTGTGTGTTCAAAAGTGATGTGATTGACAGCGCGTAATTACATAGTTATTCCTGAATTTTGTTGCACATTTGTCACAATGGTGCGATATGCTGCGCTTAAAGGTTTGTACGATCTGGAAAAGACTATTGGAAGCGGAGGTTTTGCAAAAGTTAAACTCGCTACTCATATTGCAACCGGCGAGAAAGTTGCTATCAAAATAATGGACAAAACTGCACTGGGCGTAAGTAGCTTATAAAATGTAAATGGAAACGTTTGATTCGGTTCAGACAAAATTTTTCTGATTCAAATGATTCTCAGGATGACTTACCGAGGGTCAAATTAGAAGTTGAAGCATTGAAAACTTTATTACATCAACACATTTCTAGACTGTATCAAGTGATAGAAACAGAAAGCCATTATTTTATGGTGATAGAATATTGTTCTGGTGGAGAATTATTTGACCATATAGGTAATATAGATATAATTGAAATTAATTTTCATCATTTTTTGTGGCCTCTTATAAGTCACATGTGATGTATTTAGGTATTTGCCCTTTGCATGGCTTAATAAGACAAAAGAAATATCAAGAGATTATTATTTACAGTTGAAAAAAATAGGTTGTCTGAACCAGAATCAAGGAAGTTCTTTCGTCAAATCGTATCAGCTGTAGCATATTTACATAACTTAGGATATGCCCATCGTGATTTAAAACCAGTAAGTGGAATTCTTCTTTGCGATTAAGTACCTTTTGTAAGTAACAAACAATATTATTTTGTATCTAGGAGAATGTTTTGCTAGATAAGGAAGAAAATTTGAAGCTTATAGACTTTGGATTATGTGCAAAGCCAAAGAATGGGATAGAAACACATTTGCAGACATCATGTGGTTCTCCAACTTATGCTGCACCAGAATTGATATTAGGAAAAAAATATTTGGGTATTTGCTATTTTTCTGAGCTTTATCTCATATTATTATGTATAGGATAAATTTATTTTTATTTGTTTATAGGTTCAGAAGTAGATATTTGGAGTATGGGAGTTCTTCTTTATGCATTACTTTGTGGTTTCCTTCCCTTTGATGATAACAGTATAGAAAGTTTATATAGAAAGATTCTTGTAAGTTTCTTACTTTTCATGATTTTATTAAACATTACATCAGTTCAATTTTTTAGAGTGGCAAATATGACGAACCAAGTTGGTTATCTAGTAGCAGTAGGAGACTGATACGAGCAATGTTACAAATAGATCCTAAAAAAAGAATTACTATACAAGAATTGTGCAATCATCCGTGGATTACAGCAGGATTTCTCAATCCTGTTTCGTTTGTTCACAAAACCAATGTAAGAGATTTTTGATTTCCAATAGTATGTACAAGATTTAATAAAAGTAATAAATTTTCAGTTCGAGAAAGATGATGATGTTTTAAGTACTATGTCTGCAATATGTGGTGAACATGCTTCAGACATATGGAAGAAACTTGTAAAAAGTGATCGAACTGATTATAAGACTGCTACATATCTATTACTCCTGGACAGAAAACTTCGTGGACTTACTCTTCGAATATCGTCTTCTGCAAAGTCTCATTTTAAATCAGAGGTAAGAGATTGTGTACAAAGTATATTTTTTAAAAATTTGTATTTCAAAATATACTAAATATATTTTTTTCTCACTACTTACAGTCCGACGGAAGAAAGAATAATATTATAACTAATCTTGATTATTCTCCAAGAAACAAACCTGTTACTAAATCGCCCATATTAGAAGCCACTTATAACATTTTACCAAAAACACCAGAATCAAGTAAGTCATTATAATTTTTACTTGTAGTACCGACAAATGCACAATGTAAAATAATTTGGTTTTATTATTTTCATCTAGCTGACAATTTCATGGAACCACATATACCTGGAAGGAAACGACTCCGAAGTAAAGAAACAGATGACACATGCTCCCCTGGTATGTTACAGAAATTTGTAATCCTTCTTTCGTTAATTTTTGCGTCATTTTGATCGAAAACCTAAAGTATGCCGTTCAGTTTTGTGTTAAATACAACTGTATTTATAGTAATTGTCTTTTTCCATGAACGTTAGATGTATATACTAGTGTTCTATTACAGCGGTTGTAGTTAGTTTTATAATATATTTTCTAAAGTTTATTTCTAATTAGGTGATGGTAGCCACCTAATTAGAAACTTTAATGAAAGTTTCCAAGTGCCATTAATTGCTGTAGTTGTGTGAAAAGCAGATAATTAGTCAGAGAAGAGCAACGACTTGTGAACAAACACAATTTGGAGTTACAAATAGCTATCTGTAAGAATTCTTTACCCTGTCCTTTTCTTAAAGGTACAATACCTTTTTACTGTTCCTTATCAAGTTTCCTACAATCCCTTTCAAATCTAAATACCTATGCATTTCTGATTCATTAAGTTCAATGTAATTTATCTATTACATAATAGATAACATAAATGTAACAACAACAACAATAATAATAATAAAACTGTAAACAGTCCCTGTTAAAAGGACGGCAGAAAAGGATGGGGTCGTTTCCACCCCAACCAATACTCCAGTATCAGAAACAAGGTAAATTGTATAATGTAGAAGAATAATAAAATCATTAATGTGCTACTATAAAATAATAAATCATTTTTAGAGGAACGCAATCGTCTACACCGGGAAGTGCAAGAAAAGTAATAATGGGTTTAGAACGTGGCTTGAATCGGGTGCGATGTGTCCTCACGCCAAAGAGGCGTGTCAAGAATGAAAATATCGATCCTGAACAACCCACTGTACTGTCTGGCAAAGTGCGTACCTGATTGCTGACATTACTTAAATCGTAATTATTTCGAAATAAGATTACTTTAATATTTTATTACTTTTTAAGGGTCTTTGCAACGTGTCATCAACATCCAATGACGATCCGAGATACGTACTATCACAGTTACGTCGAGCACTTCGTCGTAAAGGAATCATGTGCCACCAAAAAGGGTAAAGCCTAAAACTATACTAGAACAATTATTAAGTGACAGAAAATGAATATTATATTCGTATTTAAAATATTTCCGTAGGTTTATCCTCCAGGGGGAAACAGAAGATTGTACAGAAGAGGATAAAGACACGGCACGGCCATTTTCCTCCAGGAATATTTGTTCGTTCGAGTTGGAAGTTTGTTTATTAGAGGGTATTTCGAATGATAAATTATTAGTCGGTATTCGGAGGAAAAGGTTGAAAGGTGATGCATGGGTTTACAAGCGAGTATGTGAAGAGGTTCTCGCTCTGGCAGCTGAGGATCTCTCCACGGAGCCGGAGGGCTCAACAGAATCGAAATGCCCTATTTGAAGTCTTGCCATTAGTATCGTATGAAGAATGTTACAAACATATATTTAAATATGCACATCAGGGACAGTCCAAGAGATTCTACGTCTACTATGCAATGATCTCCATTGAATAGATTATAAAAATAATGCAGGCATGAAGAGTAGCCCTCAACTTCCGCGTGCAACGTTTTGGTAGGTATCGTTTACGGCAGCTGTGTAACCAGTGACGTATGTGCACGAGATCGTCTCCATCCCACAGAGTATATTTTCTTCTCGGAAGGAATAATCTACAGGAGATATATTATATTAATTGTAAGGTGTGTCCGAAATATTTCTCCCAACTTCGAAGACTCAAGTAAACTCGCAGTTCTGGTGATGATTAGAACCGTCAAATGTGTAATATTATTTATACAGTATAAGAGATCTATACATAAATTATATCATTCCTTACTGTTCGAATTCAATATAGTCTTATGGTAACATAAGATGAGAATATTTTCTATTTTACTAGAGTGTACAATTATATTTACAAAGAGAGTAAGGCAATAATATAAGAAACATACTTCCACAAGTAAGATCGACTTTCTTATTTATTCGAAACTAACAGCGTTACTATCCAGGCACGATGGCACAAATGCCAGACGTGGCACAAAGAAACCTTTTAAAAATGCGGCGAGCCTCGAGCCCTTTCTGTCTGAATATGTAAAGCTCCATTTTGCGTTTACACCGAAGATATAAAGTATCGCGGCCCGTTTGAACCGCGGCATCTCCGCGAGAACAACTATGGACAGGCGAAGTTATAAAATCACCACAAATCGATCAGCGTAAAGTGGAGGCCGCGTGCACTTTGTTTTATGGGAGCCAAAACCTTTTATCTTTGCCCGCTCAATAATCGTCGGCCCTTGCTCGTAGTATCGTCGGTCAGCCTATTCCAGTCTGGGCCCGATCGGAACGTTCTTTTTTTACCGAACATCGATCGAGACAAAGCGAGATCCGCAGAAAACTAAAGCGTTCTGCTGAAAGACGGTAAACCGGGGAATAAAGACATTAAGACGTCCGCCTGAACATTTAGCGCCTGAAACTACCGTGCACGTTTCTACGGTTCCGGTTAATAAAAGTTTTTTACTCAATATTTAACGCTCTTCGATATTTTGGAATAAAAAATATAGCATTCCATTTAAAAAAACTAAGTTGACCTTCGAATCTCCGAAACGCCTCCACTTACGAAAAAAAATATATACATTACATACTGTATCCCTCCAAAACATACAACTTTTCTATAAAAAGTTTTTTTATACAATGCATACTTTAAAAGTTATTCAGGGTGAACAAATTGCGTGGACTACTCTGTATACGTTCACTCCCTTATTCAATATTGTTTTTTAAAACGCGTGAACAACGGCCTCTTCCTTTTTACGGAGGACGTCGACAAATTCATCTCTATTTAAATCGATCCTGGAACGCGATGTTATGAATCTGGAATCAAGGCTCCAGCAGGTTGCCAGTGCACGCGGGAAAATTTAATTCGAAACACTAAGCGGCAATTAGGTTAATCCAGCTAATAAATTTTTCGCGAACAGGAAGAAAGTCGTGGTCCACAGAAAAATGTCCATAACTTAGCCATCGGCTACCGTCGCGGGGTGAATAATATCGCGGTTGGCCACGGTGTTCCGCGAGTTTAGTCGCCGATTAATTAAACGGGTTACTTCGCGAAATTAATCAAACAGCGGATCGGAGACAAAAAGTGCGGAGTATGTGTATAAATGAAGTAACTAGCGCGAGAGCTGTAGACCCAAGTCGACCGAGCATAAATTACAATTAACCGTAGCATGCGTGGCTGTTGCGTGTGCAACACGCGCGTGCAGGTTACGGTATTAAATTCATCCTGCATTTTATCGGTAGGAAGACGTTAGGAGAGCGCAATGTTGGCCGATCGTGAACGTTACCCGTGGCTCCGATGCCTGGGGACCATTTCTTTTTTTTATCTGTTACCATCGGAAACGTATCCCGGCCCAATAATTAAGCTGTCTAACGATTATTACGATGCAGTTTGCATATCGCGGAGCCACCTCCTCCCCTCCGCCCCTCATCGGGAACGTGTAATTCCTTTGAAAGGAAATTTTGAAAGGTTCAATTTACGATGTCGATTTTCTATTCGAGAAAGGAAACCAGTTTCGGAGGACAGTGAATATTAGTTAGGGAAGATTTAGATCGACGATGATTATAACCGGAGCTAGCTCGTTTACTTCTTTGTTCTGTCCAGATTTTAAAATGGCTCGCGGAGATTTGTATGTAAAATTAATTATTATTGAATTAAGCGAGATTGGTATTTATTAGAGTATGGAATGGTCCGAGGATGGAATAGATTATACTAGCAATTTGCAGTAGAATCTACAACTTCCGGTACCGTGTAAGTCCCACTCTGGACTGCAGATGTTGACACATTTTTACATTACTCAACTGATAATGGCGGCCTTCACGCGAAGACCGACAATTGCGAAATAGCTAGAACTTCCGATATTTTTAACTACGAAATTTTTCAGGTTACCCGGGTGTCCCCACGAGGAAGGTGAAAATTACATGGAACGCAGGACTACCGGAACCGGAATGCGGTCCCTCCCCGGAGGATCGAATTAGTCTCGACCACCATTTTTATCACCTGCTCTCTGCTATGCCATACACGATTCCATATCAATCGCGTGATTAAGAACATTGTACATCTCTTCGCACAGTGTAAACCCGTGCACGTTACAAGACCGATCCGACCGCGAATCATGCGTGTTACACGTACGGAAAAAAAAGGGGGACCACCGATTTCTTATCTGGTATCACTTAAAATTCCATCGTTACGCTTGTTCACGTCAAGGAGGACGACAAAAAAAAAAAGGAAAAGAAAAAGAAAGAAGTTGGTGTACGTATACCTCTGGCTCGGTTTCACGTTGCTCACCACGTGCCCTTCGTTCTCGCCGATGGATCGAGTGTCGTACACCGGCTCGTACCAATTACAGTCTGGCCGCCGGTTAATTAAGGATTGGGGCAATGAGGCCCGGCGATGCAGTTTCCGTGATAATGATTATCTGCGACGGTAATTGAGCGAGCTGTTACGCTGGCAAGCAACAGGCAGCAGCGGGTAGGGAAGAATGAAGAAGAGGCTACTAACGACCCTTTGTATTTTGGTGGTCTTTGATTGTGGACGGATACAGTATACGATAGTAAAATGGTAAAGTTAAGGACACAAAAAAAATATTGTACCATTCTGATCTGCCAATCAACCGAAGGTTCTATTCCCGATTCTATTAAACACTGAAAAATGTCATCGTGAGAATGTTTTAACGAACAATCAAAGAAGCTGTAACAGTTTTAACAAGAAAAGGTCATCGGATAAGAGGGTCCATTAACCGTCCAAAAAAAATATATATATACATATGTATATATAAACATTGCATATTAAACTCTAAATTGAATAATATTAATTTAATAAGGGCGATACTGTTTTCGCACCCGGGCGACCAACAACCCATGAACGGCCCTGGATGCAGATTATTATACATAAACTCTGTCTGGCTTCTCTCCCATTGGTCTCAGTTTCTGGAAAAAAGCACACGCGAAATTAATGAAATCACCGTGATACATTTGCCTTTCTTACGGATTTCTGTCGTCGGCCATTTTGAAGTCGTCCAGGAGGATTCGAGTCAGCACGAACGTGTGGAAACTGTTTCTTTTCCCGTAAGTAAGTACGTTACGGCAACGCCGGTGAATAATTCCTCGGCGAGCCAGCCGAGGCAGCAAAGGGAAGAGTCCTGGTACCTGCGAGGCGAGCCTGCAGGTAAGACGCCTCGCCAGGTACGCGTGCGTGTGTGGAGAAGTGGGAGAGGGGAGGTGGGGGGGGGGAACACGGACGGGTACCTCGTACGTGTTCCGCGGTAGACGAAGAAAAGGCAAGGGTGGCACGCGCGGCCCGCTTCTATCGCTTCCGGGCATCAGCGTGCTCGCGAGCCGCGGCTAATTGCTCTTTAATGCAAGCGAGCGAGCGAGCTAGCTAGCGCGGTTGCTTTCCTTAGACGCCGAGGAAAACTGGACGCGCCGAAAGAAACGGAACGAACGGACCCACGGCGACCGGTGTCGGTCTGCTCGAAGGGGGGGAATTTTGGACATTGTAATGGTTTTTTCTTTAGGGAGTTTCGGCGTTTATGGGGCAAGATGGCGCGGAAGAAAACTTGAAAAGGAATTTAAAGAATCGAAAAACAGAAATTTTTCATTTTGTGGGATAGTCAGTATGATATTCAATCTTTATGTATTGTGGTTAAAGTGAAAACGAACCACTTTTTTTTTCTAGGGAATATAATCTATCCTTTTCTGGAGAAACAGTTTTTTTCTTAACGTAATTTCAGACACGACACACTTGGTTCGAGTTTACTTTAACCACAATTCATAATAATTGAGAATTTTAGGACGGTTTTATGCCACGCAATTTATAACAAGTAGTTCGAATCCCTTTTCAAATGAATCTTTTATATGTTTGATACTGCAATGCACGAATAATAAATCCTGACAATGATCTATTCTAAATACAGGGTATTCAATTACTGGTGTCAGAAACATTAAGGGCCGATCCTATATGTCAAACTAAGACGAAAATCAAAAGTGGCGAAATTGAGTTGGAAGCTTCATTTTGAAGTTATTAACAGTGAAAAATTCGGGTGTAAAACGCATGAAACCATGCAATCTACGTACAAGCGGTAAGTGTAGGGCACGGCAGTACCGACACATCACTGGCGTTGCTTGAAATAAAATACACTTTTACCTTGTAGTCAAAAATGTGATATGTAACACCTGCACACGAGTCTGGACTATCTTCTTGCGACACTTCATACAAAAGCACAGACGGATCGTTATACAATATTAAAACTTTTACTTGTTATTCGTTCAAATCACAAAGGCAGATCACAGTACATACACACACAGAGAATAAACACTAAATAACTAATTTAAAACACTCTAAAGAGGACAGATGTTCTCTCTCGAGGACTGTCCATGAATGACTAAGGGTTAACGTGGAATGTTGACGCGGACTGGCAAATGATATTATGTCAAGGTCCCTTCCAGCCACGGCTAATCACCCGTGTAAGAACCCCCACCCTTCCAGATCACTGTTTTTATTCGAGGAAAGTTATATGCGTACGAAAAGTGTCCTATGGTCCGTCCAATGAGACGAGTCACTAGAAATAACAAAAACATACGCGTGCTAATCCCAGCTGAGTAGATGTCCCATTTATTGTCACCTTAAGATTGTAGCGTAACTTCACTTAATCATTTTACGTGTTGTTTATCCTAAAAAATCGTCTCAGTTTGGAACATAATATTATCTAACATCTTTTTCGTGAAAAAAAGTAGTTTTAGACATTAAATACGAAGAATGAATTGATAATCGATTAAAATCGGTGAGTAATGTCCTTATAACAGTCACCTTAAAAATAAAAGTAATTCCTATATATTTTAATATTTCATTTTGTATAATAGATATAGGTTGAATAGTAAAAATAGGAATCCTTCGTTAGTATGATTTCGCCATCACTTCCTACATACTTATGTAGTCGTTATTTCTTACGTTCAAATTGCACTTTCGTTTTTCAACATTAATTTGTAACTACCAGGTACGTACAAGTAAATGTATTTCTTTATTTTTATGTAAACCTGAGCCCCGAGTTAATAATCAAATTTGTGATACATAATTCTTTACGAATTATGTTTTTACTAAGTAAAATAAATAACGTGACAGTATTAGGGACACTGGCAGTAATTGGGACATTGACCCTATTGGCTAGAAAATGTTTCTGTTCCTGTCCTACCTAAACGGCCATCACCTCCCTTTGTTTATAATTATTGTAATAAACTATCTTCCCCTTACTACAATTCTAATATCTGCTCGAGCCTTCTCGTTTTCGTTCACCCTACCAAAGCCTTTGACACAACAAACAACCCATTGTTCGATCCCACAATTCCACCATTAAAATATAAAAACCCGAATTTGCATAACATCCGCAGTCTACTTACAGTTGAACCGAATATCCCACAGAATCTAAAACATGTATAAAAGCAGCAACGCCCCGAAATGTGAGAACGACAAATTGAATAGAGTCGGAAATTTCCCTTACAAAGTTATTCAGCTGATTATGGGGGCGATTAAGGGGGGGGGGAGAGGCAAGTAACTGTTTTACATGTAAAATTCGATATTTCCCAGAAGGGTTCCCCTGTGCATACGAATTACGTCGAGTATCGACAAATCGTCGAAAATTTCCAATTACAGTCATAAACGATCGTTAGCGGTTCTTCCGGCATGGGTAGAAATTTCGTGAATAACAGCCAGTTCATACAATACGGTTTTTCGACCGATCCGATAATTTTGCAGAATCGTTAATAAAGCAACGTCATACTATTCCATATTCTCACCGAAACTCAAACTTTCACGCTTACGTTTCATTCCTTTGTTCGTTGATGTGAATATTGCTTTCGGCTATTACCAATTAAGCAAAATTTCAGTCAAAAAAACCGGACCGTTTGAACTGGCTGTGAGTTACAGACAAGTGTTCGAAGCGAATCCGAACCGGAGCATCGTTATGCAGCTTGCACACGGAAGGATGGCGAGGAGTGCTAATCATCCGGTTTACCCGCCACTTCTTTTCTTCCATTCGTTTTTTTTTTCTTGTTCGGGGTCAACCCTGTTGTTTGTTTCCCGTGGAAAGGGGGTAGACCCGCGCTACCGGCAAAAATAAAGGGCAGAAAGCTCGCGTTCGCCGAGGCATGACCAACGGAGTCCAGCAGAAGCTCATACATATGTAGACGTGCTCTGGCCGGACACCGGGTACCGGTGGGGAGGACCCTCCGGAAAAATGAATATGCAGCCCCGTTGAGGGTATTATTTTATAAAATTTACTATCCTGGCTAGGTATTATGTGCCTTCCCGCCGTTCATTCTCGAGAAGAGACGCCGCGTTAACGAGAGTCCAGACGCGCCTCTGCGAAGAAGAACGCTTTTCGAGTTATCTTTTCGCGTGGCTAAAGCTGAATCCATACTGAGGAAACTTTTATTGCAGTTTGACCTCCTCTGTGCGTTTCGAAATTTATTATTACTATATTTATTATTACTAGTGGAACGGTTCGTTTGAATTTGTACTTTGAAACATATTTGAGAACAGTACTACGAATCTTTCTACATATTCAATGAAAACTGATTCTTTTTAGTATTCATTTTATACAGTCCAAATTGGAGCAAACTATAAATTTCGTTGAACTCTTTATCTACTGTTCATTTGCAATCCACTTGACCATGAGCGTAACCAGTTTAGCGTACCAGCAAATTCAATTTTTTTTCTTTTAGAGCAGTGCAAAAGCCACCTTTTTCCGTCCAGGGTGGAAAACCCCTTCCTGCCCCCCCCCCTTGGCTACGCCCATGCACTTGACTTTGTCTTTTGAACAAAATGTCATCAGCTACATCTACTTTGTGATCAGGCAACTACTGCTTACTATATATAAGTCTATATACACTGTGTGGCATAACTACAAAACCACCCTAAAATTTTCAATTCTTATGTATCGTGGTTGAAATAAAAACGAACCAAGTATGCAATGTCCGAAATCGTGTTGAGAAATAATGTTTCTCCAGAAAAGGATAGAGTACATTGCCTAGAAAAACGTGGTTTGTTTTTATTCAAACCACAATACATAAGGATTTAAAATTTTGGGGTGGTTTTATACTTATGCCACGCAATGAATATTCCTATTAATCAATTTCACGACCCAGAATTTAGAAAGAAAATGTTCGAATGTTTCTATATACAGGCACCCCTGATATATAATTAAGAATGACACAAAATCGTAACAGTGGCCTCTTTCAGCCGCCATATTGGAAAACCACGAGCATTCTGCCCGTTTTACGGTGCAAACTCGATCGTTCAGAGGATCCTCTATCCAGAATCACTCGAACAAACATTCTTCCGGATCGTTTTGTCATTTCTCGCGTCGTCATCGTTTCTTGGACGAGATTCGAGCGATTTCTCGGTCCGCCTAACCTCATCCGCCGTGAACGGGTTGTTGACGAGGGTCTAATTGCAAATCGTAGCGCGCGCGCACGTCTTCCGTTGGATTTTCGTGGCGGTCGTCGTCGTCGGGCTGGGCGCTCGGGGTTTTATAAAATTGTGGCCCCTTATCGTCGCAAGAGGAAACGAAACATTAAATCGGCCCCTGACGTAGGATAGAGGGGGCGGGCTGGCTGGCTTGTTTCGGTGGGTGCGTCTGAGATTTCCTGTTGCGGACTCTGGGATGCTAGGAAGGATGACTTCCTACCTAGCGCACAGGGCGCGTCCATCGTGTGGCGTCATCGAGGTAGATTTATTTCCATGTAACGAGGGAACGCGTAACAGGAATCCACCGCTTGGACCCCTTTCGGGCAGAGCACGCGCTCGAATTGTTCCTACTTGAATTATTCCTACACCGATTACTTAGGATGCGGATGTTTTTGTGCGTTTGTAGTAGATCTTGATGCGTCCGACAAGGTAATATAAAAAGGTTATGGAAAGTCCAACGAACTTGTTACTTTATGGCTGCAGCCGATAAAACCCTTAAGGGGAGGAATAAGTCTTTGTTGCGCTTCTAGTTTTGGTGAGCTTGTTTAGGGAAACGTGAACTTGTGTAAAAGAAGATCGTTGTTTACTGCTTTAATATGAAGGCAGAAAACACTGGTTTAATTGTAGTTGTTTGACTGTTATATGGTGGTCGTTAATGAACGGGGTTATTATTGCGTTGAACGGAAAGTTTGTGTAAATAAATTCCACTGTATCGAGATTTTTAATACCATCTTCCTGAAATTTTTGTGGTACAGAGACATCTCACCAAAGACGCACGAACTTTCTTTTCGATCCAATAAATTATATGAGTCTCAAAATAATGAATATACAGCTGAACGTGTAAATAATTATTTTTGAATAGTAGAGTTGTAAACAGATGTATTGTATCCTATGGTACTGTCGTAATAGTAATAATGTGGCAATCAACTATTAAGTTATGATGTCTGATTTATTCGATAGGAATATATTTTGTTTAATAAATATATCTTTTCGGTCTTTCGCTGGACAAGGCGTTAGATGTTCGAGAATCGTTATAAATAATAAGGAAACAACGTAAATTTTTTATTTCCAAAGAAACGAATACTGATTTCCTTAGAAAGCACTGGACTACTGATTGGTACACGTAATGTTATTGATTGTACTTAATAATTTTTGCTACTAACAGCCCGGGATTCATTTTTCATTTTTAATTACACGGCACACACACGAAATTGAATTCAATTTAATCCGTTGCATCGCAGTTTCTCCTGTTTTAATTAACAAAGAAAGTTAATTTAAATTTTATCCTCGCGATAAATCAAACGTGATACACGTTTTTCCACGGACGCCACCGTTAGCAACCGCCGGTTTGTAAAAAGTTAATCCAACAGAATGATGAAGGAGGTGCTATATTCTATTAATAAGAAAAGTGAACCACACTGATTGTACTCAATAACAACGCTTCTCTACGGTTATTATCCCAAGTGTTTTATAATCAACGCCCAATTAAAACCGTATCGTTAGAACACTATTTCAAAATTAATCGTTCCCTTTATTGTAGCAAATATACAGTCCCTTTGATATACAGGGTGGACCATGAAACGTGATCAGCTTAGTTTATTCTACTGCTAGCTGCTCGATCGAACATTTTTTTACCTAGATCATTGTACCAAATATTTTATCAACCTTTTTTTTCAGAGTTTTCAATCTCGCCTTTACTTTTGTTATGGATAAACCTATAATTTTTTACGCCCATTTTTTAGCAAATATTGAGACGAATTCGGCAAACATCATAACAAATAATTATTTTCTTCTAAACCAAAGAAACATCAAGAAAATGTCATTTACTTTAATTAAAACGTTAGTTAAAATGGTGTCAATCATATTAAGCATGCAAAAAAATGTTGATCACGTTTCGTGGTTCACTCTGTATTCTCATGACGATAAACACTTGCCCGAGTAATTTTCACGACGTTTCATTGTTTCGTTCGTTTACGGGAGACTCGAAGAAAGATGGCGCCCTTTTCCGGTCTTCTGTCGCAACCGGCCCGTCGCAGATGTCCACCGTAATATCACAATATCGGGACAACTTTATCATTAATGCAGCAGTAGCGCCGCATTACTAGGAATTTGTATATAATGGTGCTATGTACATATGTAATGCGCCAGCCCACACATAATGGCGATATAAGATACGAACCAATAGCGGCAATTGTATGGAAATATGTATCTATGAATGAAGACACTTTCATTTATGAAACCAGATACTTATGTACCGGACACGGGCGTTGTAACATCCTGCTATTATGTGTCCTTACCTACTCGTCCCATCCTTGTCCCCCTCTAATTTCTCTACGTCCAGCTCATTCTCTCTCTCTATGGTACGCCGTCTCCTCCCTTCGTAGAGCTACCGTTTGGCTACCGTCATACATTTTTATAGATCGATGTTCGCCTCGTAGTCCGGTTTGCGTCTCCATCTCGATGACTCGACAGTCGTATTCTTTGACTGAAACTAGAGATTTTCGTGAAATGTTCTCATAGGTCAGCTACTAGGACAAAGGTGTCTAAAACGATCCCTTTAAGGCGTAATTTATATAAAAAATACAAATGCTCATTATTTAAATAAAAGTAAAGTAGTTTTTGCAAGTTAGTCTATCTATCTTATCGTTGGATTAAATAATATTTAGCTACGTGATCAATTACATTTTTTATTCACATTTCTTTGAAGGCATACTTAAGGATCATTTTGTAATGAGGGGATTTTCCCCGAGGGATCGTTTTAGACACCTTTCCCCTATTTGAACAAATTCTTCCACATTTCTAATCTGTTCTTATATATTTCCACCACCTACCACTCTACATTAACGAATAAAATTCAAATGCTTGTAGCGTAATTCACAAAAACAGGAGTTTGACGAAGATGTGATACAGTAGTGAATAAATTAAAAATCCTATGGAATATTAAAGTTCGTACGTTGTTGTAATTGATGCCGTTCATTGATGCTACAAATGCATAATGTTCGCAAGTCTGTTGATAAATAATATTCGTTCGTATGGAGGATTGTTTTGGTTTGCAGACTTTCGGTTCGCGGGCCAGAAGGGACCGGAGCAACCCTTCGTTGGAGGAGGAAGAAGGTTGGCGAAAGAGGCGAAGCTTGAGGTGGAGGGAAAGGAAAAGAACGAGGCTGAATGCGGTGACTGTGACGCTTTCCGGTCAGGTGCCGCCCTGACGATCCTTCTCCCTCCAACGTCCACTTGGATCCGCTCATTCACTTGCTTTTACCCTCCTTGTTTCGTCCTCCCCTCGATATCTCTTCCTCCTCGGAACGTCCTCTTTGTCCGACGGTAAAAAAGCAAAAAAAAAAAAAATAGAAGAACACAGGAAATTAATCCCTCGTGTATCAAGAAATAGGGGGAGGAAAGAGGAGGATCGAGGGAGGGAGAGTAGTAATTTTCGAATGGTTTGCCCTTGAACGTTCCACCCTTAGCATTACGTGAGAATATTACGCCCGTGCTGTAATACTATGCAGAATTTCAGTAAATCGAGCGAATAGAAACGGTAAGAAGACACTGACGAAGATGGTACGATTGTGAACTGCCATTTTGTCTAATTCGTCAGTCGGTATGGTGGTTACTTATGGGAAAATAATGAAATTACTATATGATTCTTAGCTGTTTTTTATAAAAAATAAAGTTAACCTGACACTGGTACTCGAAGATACTTCTGGGTTCTGTATGGTCAATTAGAATCATCCAAGTAGCATGTTCAGTTACAGCAATACACACTGTAATAGTAAAGTCTTTTTTATAAGAATTTTCAATTTTCACTATTATCCGACGTGCATGCGAATAAGCCTTTTTGTCACTGCGACTCAACGCGAATTTAATCCGACTCACCGTTTCCATTTCGCCCGTTCTTTGGTCACCGATTCGAAACGAAGCGACGGACAGCAGGAAAAGTAATTAATTTCACAGCGGTCAGTAGAGCAGCATTCGATAGTCAGCGCCAGGAAAGAAGATAGCCCCCAGCCGTTTCTTTCTATTTTACCGTGTTATTACCGGCCGTAATTATCGCGCTGCCTCGGGAGGCCATTGTCACAATGGGCGTCCGGAGTTTCCCTACGATTATCGCGCCGAAAATCTCTTCGTGGCCGAACCTCCTCGTCAGCTTCCTGCCCGCGACGGACAACGATTATTTGTCGCAACAACACCGTAAATTCTGCGGAGGGAGAGAAAGAGAAAAAATATAAAGGAACAGGAGGGAAGGTGGCTTTCCACTGTGGTCATTTGTGTAACAAATAGTACCCGAGTGTTTTCATGGATGCGACGCCATTTTGGTCTGCAACGAAACACTTTGCATTTAAAAAGAACTGCCTGAAGTAATCACTGCTAAGTGTAGATGGCGCGCATGCATATTGTATACTTTATTGCAATAAAGTTAAAAGCTTGTCAATGGAAGCTTTTAATTTTATTCTTAACCCAACGAAATCGTTCTATATAGGCGTCTATTTCGTCTGCTGTATTTTTATACGAATACGATTTCTATATCAACATAAATGGTATATATGTATTAACGTTTCCATACGCCTACTGTAATAACTAGACTGCAGATTTTATTAATTTGCAGCAAATGCAATTTTCAGTATTAATTCTATTATATTATCGAGGGGTGTTACCAAAGTTTGTGATCAGATTTTCCCAACGATGTTAGTCAATGCCGATCAGAATAATTTGGCCATTTGGCTAATAACGGACGCGTTTTTTTTAGTTTAAAATTTTCAACTATGGAAATCAACGGTCTAACAATAACAATTCTACAATATAAAAATCGTTTCCTCCTATTCCGACGTTAATTATTTAATCGTCGGAGCGTACAGAGGGGTTCGACTCCGAGCGAATATCAAGAGTCGTCATCCTGTCGTCGCAACTGGGCGCGATAATCACCGCCACCATAGTTTTCTCCGCGATTATCCTACCGAAAAATCTCTTTCTCTGCCTTTGCCGCCCCCCTCCAACCCCCTTCCTCGGTCGGTCCCTGACTTCCTGTGTCCGCCGGTGGACAATGACCAGCACTTGCCGCAATGGCAAACGGGGCAGACGCGCTCTCCTAATATCTGCTTGGCCGATCTAGTTCGCGGAAGCCGGCAATACCTGTGCATAAACGTACCTGCACGCGCTCGAACGTTCACATTCACAAACACACACGCTCAATCCCCACGTTCATAAGCATCTGGTATATGTACATGCGAGTCCGTTGCCGTTTCTGTATCTCCTCCTCCTCTTCTTCTCCCTGTTACCTTTGATTCACCCTATCGGGGCGTAGCTTTCCGCAATCTTTTCGTGACTGTGGATTTTATGGTCTTGAGGTACGGTTACCTCGGAGAGATACCCGAGATCCATGTTCTTTTAGCTGGTCCTTATGGGGGTTAATCACGCTCTTCACGGATTGCGCTTTGGTAATGTTGTTTTTTATGGACACTGGAGGTGGAACGTTAGGATTCAAAAGGTTGGTTGTTTAAAGAGCTAGTCTGACTCGTTTGTGAATTTTAAGGTAGATGTGCAATGTTACTGGTTCTAGCCGAAAGGATTTACTAAGAATTTTTTACCATTGTCGGTGAACGATGGATGATAATGATCTTGAGGACCAGAGACATTAGATTCGCGTTCTGGCGAGATATACAGGTAATGCCTCCTAATATCATTTACTTGCTTGTCTTATTTCAAGGTGTTAAGAATATATATCATCTATAAGGGAATAGTACAATTGAACAGGAGGAAATAAGAATTCTATGGAATTTCTGTCTTTGACAGTCACAGAATCCATTTCCAACAAAAAATCATCGATAGCGTGCCTTTCTTTCTGGCAGGTCGAGAAAACAATACTTATCAAATCTACGCTGGAACCACCACTCGCATAACCAAGCACAACATTCTCGACGACTGTATCCAGGGTTCATCCATATGATAAATTCTCGTCCATTGAATGCCTCGGGGCACCGTTCGTTTAATTTTTCCTCGAGCGCTGTCTCATTGTGGATCGTTGTTTGCATGCGTGCTTTCCACTTCCTAGAGCACCCCCCCCCCCCCCGCCCCTCTGCCCAACACGCAACAACAACCCGCGATCGCGCGGGCACGGACACGCGTGACGCGTACACTTGAGGAGAAGGCTCGTGCTACGTCGCGGCGACGGGGGCGGAAGAGCCGTTGGATGGAACGAAGGTGAACGGAGAGGGTGGAGGAGGGGGTGTGGAGGAGGGAAGAGGAGGAACACCTCCGGAGAGGGTTACTGGAAGGAGGATATGATGGCTCGTGGCGTTATGCTCCGCGAGCTGTTATGCTCCTCGGGCACCACCGGACCATAAGCGAGGCTACTTCGCTCCCGTACGCTCGGCGCAACAGCCGCCACGTTTCTTGTTATATTAGCGCATCGGCGTCGCCCGACTAAAGCCGAGGAATCGCGGCTTCAGTGGCCAGCCTCGTTCCCCATTTTCACGGATTTTCCTATTGTGCACCGTGCATCTTTTGTTTATGGAACATTCTAGGGGAATTATTCTATGGAGGGAAGTCTTTATGGGGGTGAATTTTCGTGGATATAGAAAATGAAATAAGAAAAATGGTTCGTATCTTTTGGGGTAGATAGTGCTTGCCAAATGATGGAAAAAAGTCCTGATAAGCATGGATCGATAAATTAATATTTTCGAAGTTGTTCATGATTTATTGTTTTGGGTAAAGCGACTGACTTAGATACCGGCTTTGGGAGCGATCGTATGGAAACCTTATCATTGTTTCTTTTTCTGAGTACTTACTGAGGGTTTTTTATAATTTGTATTAGTTTCTTTTACAATTTTCTTCGTTGTTCCTTGAATGTCACTCGCTGTAACCGAAATCGAAAATTGTTTATAATTTTGTAAAATATTAATTTTTCGACCTAAGACTTTAGAAAGAAAAATAACTAGTCTCGAAATCTACAAGTTATTGAAAATATTCACAAGAAATGATGATTACCAAATGTTCTTCAATTTTGTTCGATGACACAGAAACGAAGTCTATGGAGACTCATATTGTTAGAAAATGGAAAGCGTTTCCACATGGATTTAGAAGATTATCTGTTAAATTTGACGTATTTTACCCAAATTTGTACAACTCTCTGTTCCATCGTCTCCCAATATTTTAATCCCATAAAAAAATCCCGTGATCATAATTCGATAGGTAACCAAGCAAAATTTCTCGATGGACAAACGTAACTTGTATTTCTTGGTGGAATATCACAGCCGGATTTCGCAAGTCTGACGCCAATGGATCTAGGCACGAGCCACGAGTCTGCGTCTCGAATATGCCTCGCAGTCTCTGACCCGCAGTTCCTCCCGGGGTACAGTCTTCCGGGGAAGCAGAGGTGGCGGTGGAGGGGGTGGAGGAAGATGGCACGGGGGGAGAAGCGGAGGAAGGGGTGTGTTTGGCGTTCAGCATGCGTAAGGAGCGGGCTGGGGGCATTATGCACGGGGGCCCACCGTGAGGCCGGGCTGAAACGAGCGAATAAGAAAGTAGTTAGGGCCTCCGTTGGCGGAGGTGGTTGCACGGACGACGGAGGCATTAGTTTTGCCCGGAGGTGGAGAGGGTCGAAAGGGGGAGAGGCCTGCCACGCGCTGACTGTCTCTCTCTCTTCTCTCCTACGCGATTCACCTCCTCTCTCCTCCACACAGTCACTTCCTCCCACCCGTCTGGTGGGGCCCACTCTTTCTAATATTTTTTCTTCCTCCCTGATTATTCAATCCGCTCGCCGACGGTCTTCCTTCCACTCCTCGGCCGCCATTTTGCTTGTTACTCGATCCACGGAGTGTTTTTTTATTGACATTTCGTCGGGTATTCGTTTCTAAAGTATATTAAGGCGATTTTCTGCTGTTCGAGCTTGTTCCATTTCGAGCTTATTCGTTGGTTCTCTGGTATTGTTACTCTCAGACTGGAAATCGGGTATGTTCTCGGGTAACTTTTTATTCCATTATTTTTTATATCTTTTTTAATTTGACTGCCCAGAAACGATGAAAAAAAATCGCAAAAATCGATAAATATTCAATTTTCAAATGCCGCCGTTTAAAAAATTTTCTATATTTCAACCCAAATCTGGTATCTGCCGACTAGAATCATGGTAACCTATCGTGAAATTTTTTTCGCGGTGCTCGACTTTTATGGGTTGCTGCATCTTTATTCCATATGTTTAACCGCAAAAAATTTTCGTTAATAAATAAAGATATAGTAAATACATGAGAAGAAGGTTCAGTATAAAAATCTTTCATAAAGCCCTTAAAAAAATTCCTGAAAAAAGTTAGCAAAATAGCATGTCACAGTAGAATACCCCCTTAAGAGGTTCAGGTGACAGTCGAGTTCAAAGATGAAGATATTACCGATTAATATTAATTTCTTTCGTCCCTCGTACAACCAGCGAAAAATGTAAAATTAAGTCCCAGGCTCTTCAATCAATTCACGGAATTCATTAGAAGCCCACGACACACTCGCGAACCCTCGCGCGCCCGAAATTATCACCCTAATTGGTCGTTCGTGACTCGCGGAGCCTCCCATAACGACGCACGGCGGCAATTAAAGAAACAAAAAGAAACGTAAATGGTAACCGTCGTGTATCTCTCGGGATTCACATCACGGAATGGCTCGTGCGGACCGCGACGGAAAAGCCCCAACCCCCGATACACACAATCTCCCTCAATTTATCTCGTAGCCGCGGTTTAATTCCCCAATTACGGGAAAATTTTCATTACACATGATAATTACGATCCCCGGGGCCCGCTAATTAAACTCCATTAATCTCTTATTACGTACCGTGTGCCGTTCTGATCATCCCCGTTTCCCGACGCGAGAAGAACAAGAGTGGATAGAGCGTGAGGGGAAAAAAAGAGCAGAGGATCCGATTAATAAAGGAATCACGTCCTTATCGCGAGGCGGTCGGTGAACGGGCAAGAAGAGCCGACAACACAACCGGCGATTGTGTTCGCTTGGAACCTCCAAACCGGAACAATGACCAGCTGGATAATAAACAAAAAAAAAAGAGAAAAAGAAATAAATAAAAGAAAAGGTATAAAGGGGAAGAAGAGGACCACGGTTCTATGGCGTAAAAGGGGAAGGAGGGGGGACCAAGTGGAGACCTGCGTATGGTAAAGAGTTACGATCGCGCCAACGAAGCCGCGCGCGCCATAGTACAAACAATTTTTTTTTCTTTTCCATCCTCCTCCACCTCGTTTCACCTCCCTCTGTTTCATACCTCTTATCCGCGGTTTCCCCACGCCGTTCACCGCCGCCCGCCTCGATTAATTCGCGCTGACGCGCGCGCTCGCGCGAGCCAGCACACGCTCCCGTCCTTCTATCGCGGCTCGATCGACGCGAAGAAGAAGGAGGAGGAGCTGATGGTGGCGGCGGCAGCGCTTTTTAAATAACCATAATGAGGGCAATTATCGTGTGCGCCGGCAAGCAGAGTGTGACGGAGTCGTTGTTACACATTGCCCGGCACGGGAGGATGGTCGAGCTCCCGGCTAGATGAAGGAACAACGCGCACGGAGAACGGCGAGGAGGGGCCGCAATGGTTGCTGAAGAAGCCACGGGGGTGGGAGGGGATACCTAGGGGCACGGAGTGAAGGATGGAAGAGAGGGGCTTCGAAGGCGAGGAGAAAAAGCTGGAATGTAACTAGATGAAAATTAGAAGGCAGTGTAGAGGGGGTTGCGGAAAGAGTTAATGAGCGGTGGGGTGGTGGCTGTAATTACGAAATCAATGATTGAATATCACGAAACGGGGAGGAGTGAACAGGTGGATGAGGAAAAGAGGCTTTGTTGTGGAAAATGGAGGAAATTAACCCCTTGTGGAACTTATGTGTGTTTTGCGTTGCTTGTTTGAGCGGTTTTGTAATATTTATTATTTAATATTTATTATTATTGAAAGAATTATGTAATCTCTTGTAGAGTGAGAGGTTTATTGAGCGTTTTGTTGATACATTGTTTTAATGAAAACAGGTAGTGACAATTGCAGTCAGTTGTGGTTTTGGAATAGTAAAATAGTATACAATAAAGTGGAATAACAAAAACGTGGGGAAATAGATATGTTATAAATCGAAAAAGGAAGATGAAGAGATAGATTGTAATAAAGATCAGTAAGTGGCAGACATGGTATGTAACGACTATAAATGTATTAAAAAAGAAGCTAAAGAAAATGCAGATAAACAAACTCTGGTTTACGAAAGTTGTACACACTTAAATATAGTTCAACTTTTTGTCTAACACAATTTTTTGTCAAATTTCAAAGAAAGTATTGAAACGTGGCGACACTTACGCGGGACAGCCTGTATATGGTTAACACGTTGACTGTCACAGTGAAAAAGGTCGTACGTAGTCAGACACACTTTATTTCGTTTCTTTTTTACATCGTCGCGAATATATGCGTTTAATTTATAGGGGCTGATGGTCTTGTTGTATATTATACTACAGTATCAATTTTATGCAAAAATTTTGTAATGGTATTTAAATAATCCAGCCCTCTTTGCAATGTACGTGTCACCCATATTTGGGTTACGTGGAAGTCAAAGTGTTCATTCATTCCTGTTTGCTATAATGTAAATTACTTTCGATTACATAAAAAAGAATCTTACATGGGATTCAAGTGTAATGGTAATATATTTGTTACACAAATTAGTATTTCGACAAAATGTTCACGTAGTTATATTTATTATTAAAGAACGAACAATATTCGTTTGCAAACACTATTTCGAATAGTTTGCGAGATATCGAGGGGAAATGTGTCTTTCACCCCCCAGAATTTAAGGGCTGCTTTTACCCCGTAGATATAAATATTAGCAACGGAAAAAAAAAATACGCGTGTCATATAAAATATGTTTCATTGCACTACCTGTGTGTAAAATTCCATAAAAACTGACATGTTACACTCGAGTAATGTCTTTTGTTAGCCCTTCTAGGGATGTCAACGCCAGCGTTATACACAAACCTGTGATTTTTCAATAAACCGACTATCCTCTTAACAGTCTATTAATTTTAACGAACCAAAAAAAAAAAATAATTCTCTAGAGAGAACAATTAATCCAAATAGAGTTTAATACAACAAATATCACGATAAGCCTTCATTCAATTTTCGTTAAAATTTAAAACGAACATCGGTCCCGTAACATTTCTGGATACCGTACGTACCGTGTGCGCCAGGTTAAGCGTTTACTCAAAATTCCACGCGCTACGGTACCATCGACCGTTACACATATTATAAATTAGAGACGAATAAAAAGATTCGCTCTGAGAACCACGCGAATAATTCATGCGTCGACGTTCAACCATCTCCAGAAAAATCATCCGCTGGATGATTCAATGGCCTATCGAATATCGTTCGAAACGTCAATTACAGGTGTACATACATCAACGACTGGGGCCCTTTACCAGCCGTTGACAGTGAGAAACTTACCGCCGTGGCGGTCGAGCGCAATATGGCCGAAGTAAATCGCCTGCCGGAAGCGGATTCGCGAGGCGTCCGACGAGGAAATCAGCGCGGCAGCGGCTAATCCAATTAAGCAAAATATGAATTTTAAAAGGGGGACAGTGGCGGCCGGAGGCAGTGCAGGATCTATCCGGTTAATCTTGATCGTGGGGAGGGATGATGGAGGGCGAAACGAAAGAAGGAGAACGCGGTTGACCCGACGATACAGCGTTTAATTATCGCCCGCCATAGAATTTTTCGCTTGTGCTCGTTTTACCGTTAGAGGCGGTGCCTTCATACGTGTATGTGTGTGTATAGACAGGTACGGTTTGTGATTCGCGGGAAACCGTTAATAACACGCGAACTGTCTAAAACTGCAACAATCGTTATATTGCAACACCGTGGATCCCAAACGGACCATAAAATCCGGAGCATCCTCGCCGAAGTTCGCTCTCCGTCCTTACGTTTTACCGTGACTGGGCAGCATTCCCGTATGGCTTTGGTCTGTCACGGTGTAGTAGGCTTCGGTTGGTTCGCTGGGTAGCCTTTTTGAACCTTTGTGCTCATGGTGAGGGCGATTCAACGAGTGGGAACTATCAAATTCTATTTATGATCACTGAGATTATACAGTAGATGATCGAGTTATTATGAACTGATGGAGAAATTACATATTTTATGTTTTCGTCGTTATTCTGACTTCAAGTATACCTATTCCTTTTTTCTTAAGATATAGATACACACAATTTAACTATATTTTGGTATGTTCGCAAGAGTATTTTGTTTAATCAATGTATTGCAAGGTGCATACTTGTAAGAAGCTACTAATTTGTGCTACTGTTGGAAATTCGTAAGTATGACTTGTTATTGCCGATTTATGTGTTTGTTTTTTTTATTGTTGTTTATTCTGAGACTGTTAAATTATATTGTGTTAAAAAAATATCGAAAGTATGCCGAGACAAATTCAAATAATTATGCGAAGGTTAATTCTGCGAAGCGAGGTTTCATTTTTAAGTTATTAATTGTTGAAAAAAATTGCCAAATACGCCTGACGCGATGGGTTATACTAACTGAAAGTCGATTCGCAGCTGATAGATGACCTAGTGAAATCAATGAATGACATAAAATGAAATGAATCAAACCAACTTGTGAAACGTTTGAAGAGTACGCCTTTTAAGTAGAATAAGCCGTCGAGTCAGACGTATTTTACGCGTGTTTCGCCCGTATTTTCACCAATTGTGTACTTCTGTCTTTCTGTGAGTGAGAGGACACTTGTGAAACTTGAGAAAAGTTTATGCTTGTATTGTAAATATTACCTATTGTATAGAAAACAGTCCTCAAAGTTGGGGGTTAAAAACATATTTTTTTTTAATATCACGGGAAATAGAGAGTTAAAGAAAAAACTTGTTAGAATAGCATACTCAGTGGTTGATAAGTGATATCTAGGATGTATTTTTATATTTTTGAACGTTTAGCTATTTTGTCCTTTTAAATACTTCCCTAAATAACAGACTTTTCGTAAGGGATAATGATAATTTTTTAATTGAAGCAGCAAGCGATCAATTAAGATCCTTGGAAAGTAGGGTAAAGTGTTCCCACGAAGATAAGAATTATTTCCGAGAGGACAAAAGGGATTCAGATCGTCAACGAATGGCATCAAGCGGCTCTTCAGCCCAAGGCATCCGCGTTTTAGTCTATAAAGTCGCTCTTTCGAGTCTCATCCGAACCTTATCCCGCCGACATCGTCCTCACGATTTCGACAGAAGCACGCGATGCATTTTTATGAATTCGTTGCTTCTTTCGGAAGCGACATTCCCATGAAAACTTTGGGAAATCCACCGACATTAATGTATATTACCGCTGAAAAGCATTTAAAAATAACTCCGTGACTAAACTGATCTTTAGAAATGAATACATTTATGAAAGAAATTCTTCCTTTGGAACTAGTCTTTAATAAATATTTTACCTTATTTTTATCGACAAAAATTCTTCGATAGAAAATAGTCTACATTTGTTATGAAATTTTCTATTTGATTTGGAACTATTCAAAACCCTGTGCTACCTTATCAGTTATCTGTTTCCATCATTCTCCGTCACTTTGACTAAACACCAGATCCAAAAGGAGTATTCTGAATTTAAGCTGTACTTCTGTCATATTGGAACCATAGTGGATTATTTACTGGTAAACCTGACACTTCAATTTCATTCCTATTACCAAAATGAAATGTCAAGAAAGCTAAATTTGGATAAGCATCTGCAGTCTGTTAATAATTTAAGAATTAAACTTAATTGTATAACGTTAATTGTATCACGCGTGTGTGTATATATAAAACAAGATTTCACAAATATCCCGTTAAATAATTAATGGTCACAAAAAGTATTTACTTCCTGTTTTGCGCTCCCATTCATGCGTTATAGCAAGGAGCACTCTCTCCCTTTACAAATAATTCGTAACGTGGAGAGGCCCGAAGGACGATTCCTTTGGGATGAGATTTTTCCGACAGGGCAGGCGGCCTAGCTACCCGATTGTTCCGCCGTTGGTACGGCGCAATGAAACCTCGATGGTACGAACAAAAAGCCGTGAGGTAGACATAAATAAATAGGTGGTGGGTGTGGTTGGTAGGCCGCACACATGGCGTCGTGACCCGTCTCTTCTCTTCGTGAGCTCGGGGCTCGCTTAAGTTATGCCCTGCGGAATGCTGCTGCTCCCGCTTCTTTCGGTGTCGTGGCTAAACGCAGTTTCACCGTACGGTGTTGGCTTGTTCTTGTTCATCCTTTTTTCTTGTCCTTAATCCACAGAGGTTCAACTATTAACTGATCGTGCAATTCGATAAATTATTCGACGATCAACAACGAAAGTGTCCTAGGAAAATTCTATTACTATACAAGTTAGCTGATAGATACGTATCTACGTCGATAGTCGATTCTTCTTTTAACAGTTCCGAAACGAATTCGATCACCTCCAGACAGTCGAAGTTAATTAACACGAACTTCTTAAAAGTCAAATTGAACAACTCAATTTTCTAAAATTTCTTAACTTCAATATTTTTAACCTGTTTATCTCTAGATACTTTATATGTTTTCATATTAAACTTACATCTTAAGTAATACACCGTGTAACATTAATGTATTCGTATGTTTCAAGTCAAATTGTAGAACAGCAACAGTCAACATTGTTCACGATTTTCTATGCTTTTGGCTTGGAGATAATCAGTTCGGCTTCAGAGAAGCTCATCTTCTCTAGAGCAACAAGTATATAACATCAACCAATTGGGTTAAGGTATCACGATACTATCAGTAATCCACATAGTTCTTCTTTATTTACGTCAAAAATCAATGTCCCAATCGAAGGTATCTAATAAAATGGTCCTGTGTCTGAACAAGAGTTAAATAGCAGCTTCAAACCCCCTAACTCTAAATTCAAATTTATCGTCCTTGTTTTCTTCTTTATTAAAAATCATTTCGCAAATAACGGATCGTGGTACCGAACAAGTTAACGAAAATACGTTGCGAGAGAAGAAAATCGCACCTCGAGGACCATTTTGCGTCCCTTTCACGACTAACGTATCCAGCGGCATCCAGTGCCCGTTTCTCCTGCACAGAATCGACCATCAGGGAGAGACTTTTTCCAGCGGGACCATAGAGTTTCGAGGGTCAGGCCTCTGGTTATCCAGCGCAGCTCCTCCCCGACGTTTCTAAGCCTCGTGTGTAACGCCGTTTCATGACTTAACACGGTGGTTGGGTTCGACTCTGGGCTTTGGCGGTTCAGGACTGCCGGGACAATGCCGCATTGTTTCATCGTCGTAGGCTATCTAGTCGGCACGGTAGCAGGCCCGAACGATGTTTATTATCCTCTTGCGCAACAAAACAAAATGCCCCGGTGTTATGTTATCCGCCCGGTTCGTGGTCGAATCAGTTTCCCATATAAAATCCGTGGACGCCGATGTCCCGTCGTAACTTCTCATGGAGGCACGACGCTGCACCGGGGGATGTCCTTGGGCACCCTAGAACTCGTGCGCTCCGGCGTAGTGCATACTCGGAAAATCCTCGATGGAATATTGCACGTCGAACAGAATTTAATCATAGCCTAACATAGATCCAATTCTGGAAAGGTTAACCTCTAATTGTCACCAGCAACAAACTTGGAGTCTTCGAGTTTAGTGGGACGATATTCCTTTTTACATGTTAGATTGTATAATTATATGATTTCTGTGATTAGTAGGTAATATATTTGTCTATGAAGGATTCAAGAAAAATAAAGGAAACCGATAATGACTGAATAGACGCCAGTCATAAAGGGTGGACAAAATGGCCGCCATTTAAGTGAAGATTCGTTGCAGTCATATTCTTTCGATTGTTCTGGATTATATTACTACACGGATGAAGCAAACGTTTCGTTGGATCTAGCTTCTACGTAAATTAAGGAAATTACATCTCCTTTAGAATAAATCAACGACCAAGTGTTACCTAAACACGTCCATATCTAATCAACACCTACAATAACTATCTAAATACGTCATTCGCATTTGAGGTCATAAATATCTACACATATTCCGTCAAGCCTGTTATTCTCTATCTTCTAAGACGTATATAACATATCTTCAAGTAAATCCTCCAAACAGTGCATCGATCATCGCTGTCATATCCGAACGAATCGCGAACATTGAACGCGTGGCGAGGAAATCCGCCCCTATCGATCGACGAATCCAACGTTCTTTTTTTTCTCTCTCTGTATCTCTCTCTCCCTCTCGTCGACACCGAGTCGGCAGCGGCAACAAAATTATTCCGGCTGACGTATGAGTCAGGCAGACGATCCATTGTAAAAGCGGCATGGGCTCATAATCTGGCGATGTAGGATCTCCAGGCTGAGCTGACCGGAACTGCGCCTATGCTCTCTCACCGGAAGTGCCGCTGCCACATGTAGTAATATAAATTATAATGCCCTTACGGTTTTTCCTTTAGCGGATTTGCATTTAAAACGTCGGGTTGGCCATTGTCGTTGAAATCGGACCGGCCGATTTTCATGGAAATAAGAAAACCCACCAATGACGTCAGCGCCCCCTCGGCCTTTTCGCGCGGAATATAAAAGAGGTAACGAGAGACAGAGAGAGAGAGAGAGAGAGAGAGAGGGGCTAGAGGGGGTACACGCCCGTTGATTTCAATCGAATCGTGCCAAGGCTAATCGGAGATCAAATCTGGAAACGGCTCGCTTTCACCCGCTCGGACAATGGACTCCCAAGCTTTTCTAATTCTTTTTTATTCCGTTTCGTTTTTCTTCTTTATTCGTCCCCTCCCCTCCCCCATTCTCGAGTCGAAGATCGTGTGCGTCGTGGATGCGTGAGATACGCCGGAGTTTCCTTAATTAGCAGATATGCTAATTGCGAAAAGGCGAACGTGCCGGAGGGTCATTAAGAGTTTGCGATTTCTTGGAGCCGATCGAAACCCCCTCGGCTTCTCGCGAGTCTCTGGGTGATTTCTAAACGAGCTTTCGACGCGAGATATTCTTCTATGGGTATCGATCGTATTAATTAAATTTATTTTAAGAACAGACGATATTTCAAAGCAATTCACCGAAGAACATTCTTCGATTTAAAGGGACGTTATTATGATTATGCATTAAGTAATCGGACTTAGGAAAGTGTAAACATAATTTCCTCTAGTTCCTTTCTCCGTAATACAGTGCACAGGAATAATCATGTTAATGAATTTTAAAGTTCAGGTTAGAGAAAAACAACATTTTCATATTGCACCAGGCGTTACATTAACGCAGGACAGGTTCAGAGAGCTGCCCGGTTGTAGCCGTGTTTCCATTGCTCAATTTTATTTCATTGATTTCCTATTTTCCCTACGGATTCGTTCCTTATGAACAACATTTTTGGTTCTACTACTAGTCAACAACGGGATTAACATTAATATCTCGACACCGAAATGTCGAGTCCCGGTTCGACGATCGTTCAGACCACGAATTGGCCTCGTTTTATGAATTCCACGATATTCTGTACGGTGCGTTGGAACCGTCCGAAGTTCGTTTTCGCCAACTCGGTGGTCTTCGATTTGTAAATGATGCTCGTGTACGCGGCGGTCAGTTCGGTGACCAGGATTTTTGCCCTCCTGGCTGCCGCCTCGATCGAACCCGTCGGTGTTTTGATACTCTGGGCCGTTCGTACGATCTCTTCTTTAACGAGATCCACCAGCTGCTCGTCGTCCTTCTCGGTGGACTCGCCGCTCGCGATCACACGGAAAATGTCTTTGATGGCCTCATCCCCCGCGCCTGGAGCACCAGTTAAGCTTAAAATTACAGCTGATTCGTTTCCATTTGCATTTTTTTAATTTTCTTATACGAATGCAATCTACAGAATTTAATTTTCTATATTCCGATAGTTCAATGACATTGCGATAGTAATCTTTATGACACGATAGTGTATTGGAGAACAGCTTAATTCTTGTCAATATTAAATGATTCTCTTTTTCTGACCGTTTTTAAGTTAAAGGTAGTGTAATTCACGATTATTTCGTACCAAATTCAATATTATCACGTTAGAAAATAAGAAATATAAGTTGAAATTGGATTCATACATAAATTCATTGACACACCTATTATTTTGTGTTGTTAAGCAATGATCCAATGCTTATAGATATCAAATAATTTCTCATGTTTTGTAGATATTAATCGATATCTTGCAGATATCAATTTTTCATATTCTATAAATATTATTTCATATCTGACGGATATCAAAAGACTTTGGATATTCATACAGGGTATAATTCCCACTCCTACATTTTCACGGTGTTTAATAAAGTTGTATTAATAATTAATAACAATAGAAATTCTTGAAAAAAGACAGAATCTTTCATCGAGTCTGTACTGTTTAATTCACCTGGCGCAGCTCGTGTCCTCCTGTCGATCGATCCCCAAGGATCGTTCTCGCGATCGAAACCCAGCGATCGCGGGACACCGCCAGCTAGAAGAACGATCGCGATCGTCCCGAGTATCGCCATCGTTGGTCGTCCTATTCGGTGAAACTGTCCCGTCGGCCGCGGGGTACGCCGATTTTCTCTTTTTATACCGCCACGACGCGCCGCGACCTACGCGGGGACATTATGTAAAACTCCGATTCGTCGTTGCGGCCGCGCACCGATCATTACGGGTGAACCTGATGCGTGTCATTAAAAGGAAAAGACAGAAGGGAAAGTGGAGCAGCGTGACGCACAGCAAGAAAGTATATTGTTTCGCCGGATCACTTTGATTTTCGCGTTTCTACGTTATACTGGAGGGAAGCTACGCCGACCGGGGAAACCTATAGTGACGGGAAAGTGCAAACCCAGCTGCGTTTTAAACTTCGTTAAAACCTTTGTCCATGGGAATAGAGTATCGCGACAATACTCGAAAATAGTTAGTTCGTCATTTTCGAAATAAGATAATTTTGTTTGATTGAGTTTTTTTTTCCATTTCATAGACAGGATGATTCTGTGGTAGATTCGTGGGGACGGTTGTTTTTATCATTCCAGAACAGAATCACGTAAATTACCGTATAGGGTAAACGCAACAATGAATGAACACTTAAGAGATTTTGTAACTATTAAAATTGGAATTTCAAATAGTGATAGCGGGCATTAATAAATATTTGGTACATGAAAATTAGATTTACTAATATCCATACCTTTTCATAACGTATAGATTTCAATTTAAACATTTGGAAAAATCTAATTAATTAAATTTAGAAGAAAAAATACAGATCTCATTTCATTCGTCTCAGAACATTTCTATCTAGTGGTGCGAAAATTGTTTGAATAAATATTTAATCATTTTCTTATTTTACTACCTTAATTTACTCGTTTTTATACACGATGTTCATTCTCTGGTACTTCTACCCTACGTAAAATGTGAATTTACATGAACATCTGTAGTCGATTAATCACTGGCCGACGAATGAATCTTCCGAAACGTTTCCATCGAACCGCTGTGATTCCGTGGCAAACATTTCGGTGTTCGAACCGTGTCGGAGAGGCACACCGTATTCCCCGAGTGTATCGAACGATTCACGCGATCCACGTAGGTGGAACAACGGGCTCAACAGGTCGTCGCTTTGGTTCCCCCTAGTCGAAAAACGCAGAAGCGACGCCGATGCTGGCCGCGGCGGTAAAAGTGCGTGAACATAGGGAGGGAGTGCAACCAGCCATGATTCCTCTTCACCGATTTTTAGCCCCCTTCCTGTCCCCTGTACCACACGCTCCCCCATTGAAACAGGCCGACTCGATGGCTCGCGATTAAAGTCCCGCGCACCGAGGTTTCCAGAATTCATGTTTCGCAAAGGATGCCCACTTTCACCGACGATACACTTCGAAACGAATACGTAGGCCACTGTGTGGACTACGCAAGACGTCGTCAGTTGTTGTTGCACGATGTTTTCATACCTGGTCACGTTGAAATACATCTATCATTAGACTGTAAATATATTCATCGATGAGTAATACATTATTTCTTGACGTAATCGGTACTAGTTTCTATAGAAGTCATGGATCTATACTAATTACTGATTTTCCTCCACGTTGTATCATTGTTATTAAACTCAAGATCGAGAAGATTGGTTTTAATTTGATAATATGTCGTTTGGCAATTTTAAAGAACAGTGGATTATTTATTGGTAAGGACCTAATACATTTTTTTATGGTAACTTCAAAGTTCTTTTTGTATGGTTCACTTATCAGAGTAGGTAGATACTTACTCTGTTTAAATATGCAAACTTGTTCGACCGCAGTTTATCGTTTTATTCGGCTGTTAAATGGCGAAGAACATTATTACATCCCACGACGGTATTTCTCAAGAAAAGACTAAATGTATACAACATGGCCGACTTTCGTATCTTTGATCGACGTAAGAAAGACAAACGGACGTCAAACGTCCGCGAAGTCCCCATCAATGCGTCCCCCGTGGGGACACGATCGGGCCAGACCGCACGTAGGTAGTCCTGTGCACGTTAACTCGTGGGATGAATGGAAATACGGGTACTTGAGTAAGCTTAAATTACATTTCATTCATGCAGGAAAAGCAGACACGCGGGAGTCGGCCTTCCGGCTCGCGTTGCGCACGCAGAGAAAGAGCAAGAGGAGCTTCTTCTGCGTAATAATGGCCGCCCCGTAATACGTATTATCTCGACATCCTGGCGGCACATACCCGTCTACGGAGTGGCGTGCTGTTTTTCCTAGAGTCTCTCCAGCCCCCTGTAATGGCTGGCTCGCTTGCGACAGCTAATCGGACGGTGTGCACCCCGTGTTTCGCCTTTTCCCAGACGAACCGACGACTTGAAATCTCGTCGGACGTCGGGGACGTTGCGCAAAAGCCGGACCGAATATCGCGAAGCTTAGTAAATGGATTTTTCTGTTGACAGAGGTAGTGATGGCGATACATTTGAATTGTATCGATACGTTTCGATACAGATTTCTACTGGGAATGAAATTGTCGATATTATAGGTAGCGAAACTTGCAATTGAATTAGAAGTAAGGAAATCTAAAAATGCAAATAAATCATTTGTGATTATTTGATGCATAAACTTCGGTAGTCTAATACATAGCAAAATTACAATTTGAAATACTACTGTAGTATCTAAAAATTAAAATGGGGAAGAATTTTATGTTTTACACTGAACCTTTTACTACGTTAATAATACCTAACACATAAATAATATTAAACTTCGTTAAAATCTTCGTTTTATTGCATTTACCAAGTTAAGGAACACCATAAATGCATAAACATCCCCAGTCTAGTAATTAAAATATGCCTAAGCCCCCTTCACACTAAACATAACGATAACACAAGATCGCAGAACTGACAGCAGGTATCGTCACTGTCATCGAATCGGTATCACCGATCAGT
This sequence comes from Dufourea novaeangliae, assembly GCF_001272555.1. NCBI lineage: Eukaryota > Metazoa > Arthropoda > Insecta > Hymenoptera > Halictidae > Dufourea > Dufourea novaeangliae. Next base: position 564,154 of record NW_015373997.1, on the reverse strand, counting down.
ACCATTGAAAGAAAAACAGGCCAAACGTCCATTCACGATCCACCTTATTCCACGATCTTAAACCAGAACAATCCCTTTTAACGAGTGCGTTTACCTTTCATCGGAGGGGCCCACGGTGATCCGACCAAAGATCGGCCGTTGTCCCGAAAAAGCGTGTTGCCCCGTGTCTCCTCGGCCGACAAATCCACCGTACAGAAGACAGACAAAATATCGATCTCGCGGTACCATCGATCACGATCCTTATCGGGCGAGGGGGGGGGGGAGGGGCCCAACCCCGTGGGCCCCGTGCGTTGCAAGAGCGCTTGGATGACGAGGAAACGCGTCGTACCACACGCTGCCGGGGCCCAGATCCACAGAACAGTCTGGACAGACAATCGAGAGCGTGGCGGAAGCGAGACGGAGCGGGTCGAAAGAGGCGAGAAACGCGCGCCCTGGGGCCCTCGATCTCTCCCCCCTCTTCTCCCGCCCCAACGACTCTCTTTATTCTCGTATCAGCAACGGGGGGAACGATGGAAACGACGTGGCCTATTATGAGCCGATCGCGTGAGACACAATGATCAATGCCGTTGCGGGCCGGAGGGGGCCCAGGTGAATATCGAGGGGACGACGCGTTCCTCGCTCGGGATTACAGCACCGGTTAGGACCACCGAAGATCGACAGGACCGATTACAGTCCGCGATCACTGGTCGAGACCCAGTTTAAACGCTGCCATTCTTTTCCTCCACCCGGGCCGCGGCTTGACCCCGTCGATCGACGTATCCGAGGGCGTTGATTTTTCGATTCTTTCTTTCTTTTCAGTTTCTCTTCTCGTTTTGTTTTTCGGATGTTTCTATGTTTCGTTTCGTTGGGCAGATTGGACCCCGGAACGGAGGTCGCAGTCCCGGAAGTTGAACTGATCTGGAGAATATTTCGTTCTGTGTATTATGTATTTATTCTGTGCAATTATCACGTTCTATCGAACATCGATCACGTGTGACATCGAAGAGCTGAATGAGGTTAATACAAAACGAAATTAATTGTTCTTTATTAATAATGTGTGCTGTTTCGGAGGGAAATCTTGCGATTCTTCCACTAAACAACTGACGTCTTGCAAGAACGAGGCGTAATTTAGCCAGTCATGTGGCACGCTTAATCGTGGGACGATCATTTTGTCGGATAATTCAATTTTCATTTTTTTTTTACCCGCAAATGAGCCATCGGCGATTAATATTCATAATTCTCTACATCGCGGGTTGAATAACCGGTTTAAAGGGGGGGGGGGGGGGGGGGGGATCGTTTGTCGGGGTACCCAGAAACGGGACTAACGCCGAGTTAATACGAAACAGTGGGACAGGAAGACGAGATTCGGCATGGGTATCAGCCGGGGCCCGTCTAATCGCGGCAAAAAAAACTGTGTGTGCCCACTGGGTCAGGAAGAAAAAACACGAACCGTGAAATTCGTAAAATTGCCTCCCTCCGGCCACCATTCGTGAGTTCCCGCAACTTTGTTGAAAGAATGTGTCGAGTGTGAAAGCTTCGAACCGGTTTATCAATCAAGGAACACAGATTTTCGTGTTGAACAAACCGATTTGTCGAGTTGAAATTTTGAAAATTTAGAATTTAATTAAATATATTCACGAAGATTACGTTATCTCTGAACCGAACAATCGAAGATATTGAAAGTAAACATTCTATAATTTCATTTCTATGTAAACACAGAAAGAAACATATTTTTCGTATTGTGCTTCCAATAAATCGTTCACCCATTGTAGATCTATGTATACTGTTAGTTAACGTCACGCACCTGTAGATCCGTGGACAATATTTTCTACAAATTCGAGAACAGACGCGTTCACTTTCTAGTAATTAACGAGACACGCTGATCTATAAGTTCAACAAATCTGCGGTGGCGGCGGAAAATAGATCGTGAAGGCAGGTGTACGAAACCGTAGAATTAAGTCCGCCGATCGATTTGTCGCCTGATTTCTCTTTGCGGAGGTGAGTCACTCGCCTTTTTTGTCCGCTTCACGGTGAATCGAAAGCAGCTGCGATTTCCTAGCCGTAGAAATCTTTGTTCTCTCACGGAACAGGATTAATCGAACAGATTCTCACCGGGGCAACATTCGCAACGAACACGAGATACAACTCAATCAATTAACTTCCACCCTCACGTTTAAAACGTGCAAATTGAAACGGACAATATGCGAATAGAAACGGAACATGAAAAAGTTAACCAAATTACAATAATAGCCTAATAAAACACTTTTGATCTGTTTCATTTATATTCTTCATTATACTTCGTTTGAATATATACCAGGTTATTGCATAATAAATAACGTTCTTAAATTGCAAAGTTAGATCTATTATGACTTATTTTAAAACAGATGCTTTTAATCGAAATTAGATCCATTCGAATCAGACACACGCCTTGTCAACGAGTCAGAAGCTTCTTGATCCCCTGTTTAACGATTTTAAGATTGCTGAAACGCAGCACACTCGATAACGACATTTTCTTATTGCACAGCCTAATACATTTTTATAAATAATAAATTCTTCCACGGTATGCGATCTCCTTTCAGTTGCTATTAAACTTCTCCTTCAAGGAATTATATCGACTCTTTGCTCTAAATATGTTTCCACAAGCTGATCGCCTGTGTGCAGCAAAACTAAACGCCGGTTTTATAGTCATTCGAAGGACTCGTTAGCGACGCTCGATGGCGGTTCACTGGCGACGGATTATGGTGTCTCGAGTGGCGTCACGAACGAATTAATAACGTCGCGTCAGGCGTGATCCGGACGCGTGTTTTTTTCGTACATCGATGCACATCGACGAGCATTCTGTTATGGACGTGGTCGTTTTCTCCAGCTAGAACTGCGCGGCGAGACACGGAGTCGAGACGCGTCGCCTCGGATGGAATTTGTAGGGTGAGGAATTTCGAGGGTGAAAACAGTGGAAGTGAAATGCGATGGTTCATCAATCAACTATCACGATGGCAATTCTACCGTTTCAGACCGACAGATCGATCCCGTTTCTACTTTCTTCCTCGACTTCTCTCGTCCCATTGTTTTCACCGTGGTAATTCCGCGAATTTCATCCGTTTCACTGAATATTCTTGTATTATATCGTGTTATAGAATTTGTGGTCGGTATAACTTAAAGGAAAAAAAAGGAAACGTGATCATTTTCAGTCATCTTTGCAAATCTGTGATCAGTTCATGAGGGAGAAATGAATTGTTCACAGGTTAACTGCGCTGCTATTTTATGAATTCTTGTTTTTCGAAGATTACTAAGAAACCGAAGGGGTATACATAGGGCCATTCCTGGCGGGGGTGTAAAAGCAGATCGTTTATTATATGTAAATTTTGGGCTAGTAAGAATAATAAATAAATAGAACGGCCCTGGGTGTACGGGATTTTCTTGATTCTTTTCACTTTTTCCTGAAGGAAAGGGGTCTATATTTAGGATTGTATACCCAATTCTTCGAAGATCAATACGTCGTCGTATTTTCAAGACTGGAAGACTTTTTTTTATTCTTTAACGTGTCGTAGGATTCATTCGACCTCACTGTACGAGTATAATGTTACATAAATGCAAACACAGGGAACCATCTACAAGTTTCGTTCGTTCTCTGGTGCACCGTAACTTCGCGAAGAGGTGGCAACCTCGAGAAGTAGAATAAGTGATTTATAAACGCTATCTAACAAACGACGAAGCGACGTAAATTTGCTTAATCTGACGGCTGCACCTTCCACGGCCATCCTTCATCTCGCCGGTATAGGCCGTTCTCTTGGGCGTTCTAGTCAAACCAGTGTAACACGAAGAACGAACGCAAAAAGCACAACCATTGTTACTAGTTCCTGTTACCAAGTACCGGGGCACAATGCCACTGCACGCTTCCTTTGCAACCGTGAAAAATAATCCGGCTTTGTCTATGATGTGCACCACAATGCCGGCCGCTCGTGCAGGCTATCGCGTGGTCGCGGTTCAAATGCGTTTTCAGGGTAAAACAGGCGTTTTATGAAACCGTCTCGCCCTGACAAATGAACGTACACGGTCGTTCTAAGTACACATACTTGACACCATACACATTGTACAGGGTATTTCGTTCATTTTACCAATCATCATAGGTACCTCATACGATACACCTTCCATTTAACGTATTAATGCTGTCCACAATAAAACGTAAATTGCTCTGAAACTCTCAATGAAATAGAATTTATAACAGTCAATCTGCATAAAAGTCTGCAGTCTGTTTACAGATCAATCTAAAAGTATAGTGACATAGCCGTAAGAGGGGGTGGCTGGGGAGCCCTTGCCCCCCTGGATGGAAAAAAGTAGCTTTTGCACTACTCTAGAAGAAAAATAATAGGATTTTACCCCCTTACCGGTGGAAAAAAATAATGGTACATATGCTGACATGAGTTTAAAACAAATATTTTTGATCGACACAATTTATGTAGATCTCAAATTACGAAGCTTCATATCTGCTTGAAGGAACCGTAACGTTCTGAAGGCACGAGATAAAAAATAGAATATTATAAAAGAATCTAACAGAAAAAGTGGGTACATATAATACGGTCGTGAGAGATCAGTCGTCAAGGCGAGGACGCGGACAAATCGATTTATGCCAGGGCTAGTAACACGGGATCGGCTAGATAAGACCAGAAGCTGTATTGAAAAGCTCTTATTTAATCCGCCCATGCCGGCCCGTTTACGAGGCGATTCAGGGGCGAATTATGGGCGTGTGTACTGGGGATTAATCACCGACCCGTGCTGGTCTACAGGGCCCCGGACACGCTCCCCGTTGCAGCTACACACGACGAGTCGCCACATGGATATACAGAGAGACAGACAAGACGCAAGACACGGCTGGGGGACAACGACACGTTGTCCCTCGCGACACCACGATTTCGCGCCTGTGCTCGACGCACTTACGCGGCTCGTACATTGATCGACCTAATTCTACGATTTGTCACGCCTCTTATTCCACACCTAGCTTTCACTGCCTGTACGCTGCAGGGAACACAGAATTATTACCCCGACGCGATTCGATCTCCGAGCGACGAGAGTCGCTTTTGGTGATACAGTTCTGAAAAATTTTGGTACAAAATATGTGAAGAATACATTATATTTGACAACTTGAAAGTTGTTTTACGAGAATAAGACGATGTTTGGAAGAAGAACGCGAGAAGAATCGATTTTTAGAATTGGTCTTCGTCCTGAATGGCCCTGCCCTTGATCCTGAGATTCTCTGAGGTTTTGAGGTTAGGATGGAACAGACGTACTACTTCCGGTTGCTTTACAGTTGTTACTGAACCATTCATGGTACTGACTACTGATTTACAGTCATGTGAATACATTCAACAACAGTCGATAGTATTTTCATACAATTTTTAAGATTCTTTGAAATTTTATAAACGTGCTGAAAAGAAGACTTCCGGTCACGTGAGACAGAGTAGATATTGAATATTCACTGATCTAAAGACCTTTTCGATTTAGTTCCAAACTGATTGTGTTAATGAGAAAATGATGAATGAATCTATTCTCTGCTTTTGTCTTCTGTGATTTGATGTTTTATGTGTATCTATTACAAGGTTTCTTCTGGAAAAAAGAGTAATACAAATTATTCGCGGTTGCGTTAAATGTTTCACATTTTTCGAAATAGGACACTGAAACCACAGTGATAGAATTCAATTGTTAGCAGAGCTGTCGATGCATAAAACGGAAAAGTGAAAAGGCAAACACATTCAGCGTATCGTCGATAAACCGTCGATAGCCACGATTATTTGCGGACCGGTGCAAGAGATCTCCGCGGGGCCATTCAGCGGACGGTCAACCATGACGCCATATTAATTCGAAACGAAACGCGGGAACGGTCCCGGCAATTTGTGTTCAGACACTCGTCGATCGGTATCGCCGCGTGTTTTTAACAATGGGTATTAATATCGATCAGTCGTAAAGACAGTGCGCGACCGTGTTCGGCCGCGGTTGATAAAGCCGCTGAATTATCGCTTTTACGACACCTTTAATGCTTGTCGTTGCTACTTTACTGCGGTGGTTTCTCTTTCTCGTTGTTCACTCAAACGGTTCCGTTACTGTTGTCGCGCCCGGAAGAAATGGCCCGAGATCGTTCGACACTCTCGCGGGAAATTAATTGATAAATTTAGAACGATAACGACCAGACTGCATAATTTTATACAAGCTCATGCTTTTATAGACTATTATTTCACTAATTGAAAAAAAATTATTAAATTAGATCAGTCGAATTGCACGGTTTTAGAAATATACTATCGACCAAAAGTATGAGACCAGATCTCATAAGTAAAGAAAGAGAAAATATTTTTCTACAAAGATTTGATAAAAGTAATCTGCTAAAATTATTACATACTTTTGACCAGTAGTGTACGATTACGTTGCGCAGGTAACACAAGGAAAGAGGAGCACAAATCATTAGTTTAGAAATAGAATAATCAAATATCGTTTAAACAAACAAGACCAGAATGACTCTTATTTGTGCCACATTTTATCGAAGTTACTACATCGCTAGTAATGTCGAACTGATAATTTACCAAATCGACTGTCGGAAGTCACCAGTCTGATTACCAATAAAATCGAGCCCAAAGCCACGCTGCAGACCAATGGCCCAGTCTTTTTACTCTTGCTTTCGATAGGTACCGTAAAACGTATGGCAAACTGGAAACGCAGCATTTATATCCTCGCGTTGCGCCGCTGCTCTTATCAGTCGCCTTTGTATTATAAATTAAGAGAAAGTCTATCGCAGCCTCCTGTGGTGCCGGCGGACGGCGTGCCGCCGGTTCACCGAGGACCACTGCGAATCAGAGCTGAACTATCAGACTATCAATGCTTCGAGAGGTTCGAGTTGACACGGATTACTTATCGCGGATGACGTTCTTGCCACCACGAACATCATTACGTTTCTATTAGCGAAAAACCTCGAATTATGTTTGACAGAAGAACAAATAAAAGACACTTCAGCTGAATTCCCAACTTTTTCCCACGTTGAAGATGATATTCAAAATGGCGGCAGTCAGATTGGCCATATGACACTACTATTAACTCTGCTATAATAACATTTATAATGCTACTGTGTCTGATATACCAACTCAGAAGACATTCAAATTCTAAATTACTAAATATACGATTTTATAAAAAACAACCACATGAACAAATAGCATTTGAACCGCCTAACGGTGATAATCTTCAACAGTGGCGCCACTATCGCGAGGTCTCCATATTCGCCACTCGATCTTTTAAATTTAGAAGTGACATTGCTTGACATTCTCGTAGGAAACTGGTCAAACACAAGAAGATTAATTCGAGTTCAGTGATTTACACGGGCTGTGTGTATAATGAGCAGCGATATTTCAGTCACGTTCACGCGTCCAATCGGTTTTTAATCGCAATTTTTCGACTGACGCCACAACAAGACGAGTCACGCTGGTATGCGACCGCGGGGCAGGTTCGGCTTCGCTAGGATCGGTTTTGTCGATCGTCGCCGCGTACACTCGCGTCGAATGGAATGCACGCAAGAAAGTGGCGAGATGAAAGGCGTTCGACGCCCGATTCCGATGCCTACAGGAAGAAGCCCGGCCGCGGGATTACGTGGACGCCGCCGCCGGGGGAGCGATCGGTGTGTTTCAACGGCCGAGCCGGAAAAATCCTAGCGGATTCCAAAGAAATTATTGGAGGAGCTTCTTGCGGAACTTCCGTGGAAAGGACGCCAATGTAAATAACCCCGGCGACGGAACTGAAAAAACCCGACGAACTTTTTCCACCGATCGTTTCCGGTCAACGTGCCGCGGCTCGACGATCCCTCGGAGGATCGTATTGGGCTGGCGCAGGTGAAATGTCATTTCCGTGAAGCCTTATTATATCGCCAAACAATGACTAAATAGACTGAAAATTTTATGCATTTATTGTAGTCTATAGGGCTCTGTGATAGGTTTATTCCTTTGCTAACCTGTTAATGTATTTCAATATTTTTGTATTTTATAAAATGGACGTATTTTTTATATAAAGAGGTACAAAATGGGCATCGGGAAATTGTCTAATTTTGTAGATTCGATGATTTCTATCAAATCAGTAGTAAGGTAGGCGCTTTACAGAGCGGCAAGAAGGCGGGTACGTATGTAGTAAAACAAGCTTTATGATTTTATAACTCCATGTGAAAAAACAGTTTAATCGTAGAATTATTATGTTGTTTACGCAAGTAATTGGCGTAGCAACAGTAATAATCGAACGAATTAGTAACATTTTCCGAGAAAGCGAAGTCTAAAGATTCAAGGAATGTTAATTTTTATTAAGGTTTCTCGTTATTCCTGTAACGTACGGCAATTAAAAGTCTAGTGGTTCCAATTTGTTCGCTAAGTATACGTCCACCATGAATTTTAACAAGACGCGTAAGTTCCAACGCGGATGTCATTTACGGCGAAACGCTTTTACCGATCGCGCGGCTTCGTCAAACTGGATCTGATCCAGTTTTCTTTCGTCCGTTTCGTTTTTGACAGCGCCTCCGTCGGCCGCGACGATATCAGGACATTATTTCCGATCTAAACCGAACATTAAACGAAATTTTTCTATCACCGCGAGGATCACCGCGAAAACCACTTTCCATCTTGGTCGTGATTACTCTATTTCTCGATGCATACGGTGTCTTCTTTAATGTTATTTCCGCCCCTGTTTCGCAACTTTGATTCGATCTAGCTTGTAGATCGACAACGTTTGATACCGCGACACGTTAATTGGCGGTAAGTGATGTATAAATATTGCAATTTTCCTCGGTCCCGCGGTAGACAAGCCAGTTTGCTGCTCGTCAAAGTGCTCGTGGACTTAAATTAAACTGCTTTACCTCGTCAACCTTGATAACTTCGATATTACAACGTTCTCTGTGTATTCTATTTGCGGTTCGGTAATTTATTCATGAAAAACAGTTATATATTGATGCAGGATCTCATTTTTCGAAATAATCTGATGTAAATTAAATGTATCTGCTTTGACGATAATTATGATCTTATAGAAAACGTGAATGGTATAGGTATAGAATAACGTGAAATAGATCAAGAGAAGAAACTTCAGAATTAAAAACTTTAAAGGAACTGTAATTATAATTTACAGGGTATTAAATCTGCGGAACGTCAAATTTTCTTCAACGAACAAATAAAATAAATGAATTCGAACAGAGACGTTTTTTTCGTTTCGTTTGCTGTTATGGCGATGTTGTAAGAGCTCTGGTCTGCAGACCTCATATATACATGATACCTTACATATTACAAAATGTAAAGTTTTATCTATAATCAACAGGACAGAAGTACTCGGACGTTTTGCGTACAATAAAAGATAATATATCGAAGTGTGTCCGACCTAAGAAAAGAACAATTAGGCAAGATAGGTATCGGTTACTTAACCCCTTGCCCTACGATTTTTTGCAAGTATGCATTTACTCTAAAAATCATATATCAATATCAATAAAATAGAATTTCACTTCGACTTAAAAAAAAAAAACGAATAATATTCAGGGTTATTAAATCCATTTCGAAATCGTCACTACTAGTCTGCCTCAATTTTATAAGGCAAGAGTTCAATGTAACGTCAATGGTATTAACCCTTTGAATTAATTTAAAAACATTTTATCGCTATAGAACTAACCACGAATCTCCAACCTATCGGTATAAATTAAAATTAAATCTCTAGCTAAAATATTAACTTTTATACTTTATGAAAACAAAAAATTCTTACTTTCCACTTCTGTCCACCGTTTCCCCTACCGTCAAGAAAGAAGAATGGACAGAATCTTCTCACAGATTCAATAATCGCTAAGAATGCCTGCATCAGTCGGCCTCGTGGATCCATCGTCGCGTCGCAACAGAGGCTGCAAAGCAAGCGGCCACGAAGAAGCCACGAGAGAGGTGGCCAGGGGACGGGCCTTAAAGGATCTCCTCGATCCTTTATACCGTGTTTCCGGTCGCGCGGGGGCCGCACGTGACTCCGATACTCTTCGCTTCACCTCGCAGCTACCTGTCCCAATTTAATCTATCCCGAAGTCTCGGCCGGTGGCGATTACTCGAGCCACGACCGCAGGAGGTTCGTCTACACGTGTAAATAATACACCTGGCGAGGGAATGCTAATACCGACATTACGGGGCCCCTGGGCTCATAGTAGCGCCCCCTCCCCACCTCCCTCAACCCACCGAATTATACCGACGAGGATCCGAACGACCGAATCTCACACCTGAAAATCGTTCCTCTCTCCCCGTGTGATTCGTGATTCGATCAGCGGTCCCACCCTTTTTTCTCGGTCGATTTCGGTTGCTTTTTGCAGACGGGAACTTCCTTCCCCCCCCCCCCTAGCCCTCGAACAGTGGTGCGTCTGATCGTTTCAAGCTTGCAATTTACGCCGGAGAGATTCGCCCGATGTATTTAGGTGTACTCGTAAGTTATTCGTGGATAGTTAAATAAATTTTTGATGAAAACTTCTGTTTTATTTTTTGAGTAATTTTTCGGGATATCGATGAGCTGTCCACTATGGTTTGGTAATAATATTCAACTTTCGTTCTTCGACACCATCTGCCATTTTTAAAAGAGAAAATGCGCGGGAAATACTTTGGATTTAGAGTAGGTTATGTACCAGTTCACTGTAAAGAACACAGAAGATTAAATAATATGTTACACCTGATAAATATTATTTATTGAGATTCTTAAAGATCCTGAAAATTAATCGAACGATTGTTTTAACAAGATTCATTCCATCTCGTCGCGTATTCGCTTATCCTTTGTCTTTTACAAATTTTTTTATAATTTAGAATAAGTCTCACTTATTATCTAGATATCTCTGAGATTATTACTAGATATCTCATCTGACTATGTCCTGAGATTAATTTGAATGGACACTGAAAAAAAAACGAGGCATAATGCAGTGGCATTTTTCCTGCCGCGGATCAATCGCTTTCAAGATGGAACCCACGGTCCCCACGGGGTCCACGAAGAATGCAGAACCACCCTGTGACACAAGACCGTTCAATCACGCTGGCCGATCGTCGTTGTCACGGCCGAAAACGGCGATTCCTTTCATCGTCGCTTTAATTATCGTCCACCGATTCACTACACCCTTTTTGCGAATGCCCTCGATCGTCGGAGGGTGGGGAAACAGAAGCGAGTCGACGTGGCGATCGATTACCTGGCACGAAACACCTGTTGAACCGACGACGTGTCTTCTCTGTCATTAAACAATCTATCCGATAAAAGTCCTCGGTACAGCTGCAAAACGAGCCCAATTACAAAAACGGCTGTAAGGGGGAAGCATTATATTTTCCGAAACAATCGTCGTCATCGACGGGACGTTTGATCTAGTCTTGTATTAAATCACCCTAGAAGTTCATAATGAAATTTTTATAATTTTTGTAATGGAACATTTTTACATAAAGAGTCACGAATATAATTATGCGTAACTTTATTATTATATGCGTAGATTTATTCTTCATTCTATGGTATACGATAATAAATCATTTTTTGTTAATATTCTATAGTAAGGAAATATTCCGAATTTAACGTTTTTCATTTGTGGTTTCGAGAATTCTAGGAGTCCTAGAATCCATTAGAAATTCTAATGTTTATTTACACTTTTGTAGACAAGATTAAAGTTCAGTGGGCTTGCCTGGGATCCCCACAGTGTCCGTTCTAAGGGTTAAAAATCAACGTCCATATATTCATTCGCGATGGAGATCACGAAAGACAGGGCGGAAAAGAGAAGACAAGCCGTCCGTAACTAGGCAAACATTATAATTTCCCTCGAAACGATTTTTCTAGCGGGTCGTCGTAGATTCAGGTGGATACATCCTGCGTATCGACGCGATCGAACTGCGATCCGTTAAAGATGATTATGCAATTTGCAGCCGGGTAATTTACATCGGGAAGCCGTTTAGCCGGTGGCAAGGCAGCCGGGGATAACGGTACGGGAGGACGCGGCGGTTGTCGCCGTGGGTCGTGACTATGCTAATGACAGATCTCCGAGCTCATTCATAAGAGAAGAAACTGCGTTGAATGAACCACGGCGATGGATCGAATCGGGATTCTCGAGACGGAGAAACTCGTGATACCCTGCGGAGTCTATCACTACTTGTCGCTCGGATTTTGAATATTAACTGCTCGTTACGTTCGTTTAATTATTCCTCGAGCTATTATTCATAAACGTGGAGCAAAAGAGAAACAGATACATACGTTTTATTAACTTGTTTGTTTAAATGATGAGGCGGAACGGTAACGTACAACTTGAGTCTAAATATGGCTTTAGAGGTTATGTTTGTTATTACCGTTGTCTTTGAGAATAATTAAAAAAGATGTTTCTATTTTATAAATCTAAACTTATCTTTAGTCTGAAGATTTTAATATCCTTAGAATGATTCATGTTTAGTATCATTTATTTTAATATACTTATAAAAGTGTCATTTTGATTGATCTATGGTTGCGTTTATATGTTGCGTATTGGGAAACGACAAACTGATGGTTGAATGAGTTCACAGGCTGTCGAGTGAACTGTTTGGTTTAATACTATTTCTATAGAAGTTTGTGGTGAGAAATATGGTTTCTTTTTTTGGGGGAAGACGTGCACAACAAATGGAAGTCGAGACAGCTTTTTTTCTAGGATTCGCTAATTGCTGAGAGGCCTAAGTTGGTTTTCTGGATGACCAGGCAACGGTGCCGTGAGATTTCAAGCCAATTTCATGGTGGAATAGAGATATTACATCGGTAAGAGAAGTCCTTCTACAAAATAGACTTCAATTAACAAGTGATCGCTTTTATTATGCGGAGCGTCGACTTGGGAGGGGTCTTTAGTGTCAAGGCCCCCCAACAATGAGTCAGACATACATAATTCCAACAAATTCTACTCCTCCGCTACAAATTATACCGAATCAAAATGTAAAAACTCTGAAAATCTTCTAAATAAACAGAATTCAAGGAAATCCTCTATAATTCTTATTAACAGACTGTGGCTTTTATGCACTTACAGAATACCTAATCCTCCAAAAATACAGTAAAACGTTTCAGACAGTTTTTTAAGTGTTTTCCTTCACCTCGAACCTACTAAAATTCTCAACAAGGTAAATAAATTTTCACTTCTGTCCAGTCTCGAGAAATTAATCCACAAGAATCTATATTAGCACAAACATCCGCAGTCTAATTATGGATTATCCTTTAAAAACCAAGTGTACACCTAAAAAGTAGCCATTAAACACATTTACCAACACTTTCGTTCGCTCGATGTTCTCCACGTTCCACAATACCAAACTTCTCAGAATCCCGATAAAAACACCCTTTACAACGTTGCCGAGCGAAATTATAATCGTTCGGAGCGCAGCCATTGTTTGCAGGGCCAAGGTGCGCGGTGCAAGAACGATCGAATCCACGCGATTGATCGTTCCTCCTTCGCCAGGGTAGAATCACGCGGACGGACGGCCGACGACGTTTACCTAGAAGTTACGCGGCGGAGAACGGTTCGTCACGGTCCAGGGATCACAACCCCTGGCGTTCGCGCGCGCCTGGTTGCCCCACGAAACTAAAGAGGCTCGACTCGAAGCGGAGCGCGACGCGAGACAGGTGCGACCAGGTGCGCCGCTCGGACACCCTCGTTTTCAGGCTTTATCGTCCCGCCGACACTTCGTGCCACTGTATATGTATACCGATATCGTTCCCACCGCCGGACAAAATCCCTTTTTCCACGGATTTTCTCGACACACCGTATTTGTGACCGACATTTTATCGTCTTGACATCTTCGAGGTTCTTTTTTTTTTTCGTGCACTCGATGACAGGAGATTGGAATTGCTTTTGAAGTATTGGGTTGAGTGGAGGGTTCGTAGCGTTTTTAAGCATAGAATTATAATCTGTATTTAGCAATTTATATCATACTCTTATTGATTAGTGTTTCTATCATTTCTTTGAATATTTTAATTGAACCCTCAAGTGGGTAATTATTTACTGAAGAAATGGCACTGGCGGTAATTAAGTTAGACGAATTCATTGTTTCGTAGTGATTTAATACATTTCACTATTAATATGTTAATCTATTTAATATATGTAATAATTTAATATATTATAAGTGGATATTATAAAAAAACTGGAATGTATGTATGGACGTGGAATTACCATAAGCAATGATTTTATACTGACGTACGCGTGCACGTCGAACCCGCTTGGGGAGTCAATTCTGTTGGACCAATTATATGTATATAAATTTGATTGCATTGGTTAAAAAAAGTCTTGAACAGAATACTTCTTATTGTTTCTGATTAGTGGTCAATAGTGGTGATTAATCGTCAATATTATTCGAATACGATTCCATTACTGGGAATATTGATTAGTTACTGGAAGATTTAATTCCATTTGTTCAATTTCCCTAAAAACTGTTTGATAAATTCCAACAACACTTTCGTTTTATTTGGAATCCGATAGAACATTCAAGAGAGACAAGTAATTTCTCTTTAATACCAGCTTCTGCGAATTAATGGATATAAAGCTCTAACTGCACAACTTTCCGCAGTCCAGCGATAAGTTATACCATACTCGATTAACGTTAAATTTAAATATACATTTAAGATCACAGTTACTCCCTGATAGCTAAATCTATCCAACAAAACTTGTCGATTAGTTAAAAAGACACGAGTCGTTAAAGAGAACCGAGTCCGCGGTTCAATTAATCGCGAAGATATCAAACTTTCATGTACTATAATTAGAACCCGTTATACGTACTTTAGTTGAGAAGTTACGAAACCTGCATTTCGATTGATTGATTGATACGAATCAGTACATAAAATTGCTGAATCGACTGTAAAACTGGACATTATCCCGGCGACCGATGTCACATTCAAAGTTATCACGCTATAAGCATAAAGTAACGGCGAACAGACGATCGATAATAGGCCGTGATCGACATCTGCTCCGATCTCCACACAATAGAGCCTTCTCACCGTATACAGGGTGGACCTCGAAACATGATCAGCTTAGTTAAACTATTTTACTGCAAGCTGTTCGATCGAAAATTTGTTTGCATACATAACTATAAGTGCAGATGTCATAAATAGAACTAAGCAGTCGTTTCTTAACCATTTACGCGAGCGTACTGCAGCTGATGGCCATCATTTTGAACATCGTTTTAATTAATCTAAACGATATTTTCTAAATGTTTCTTCGGTTTATAAAAAAAAACACATTATTCATTATGATACATGCCGAATTTGTCTCAGTATCTGCTAAAAGATGGACATAAAGAAATTATAGATTTGTCTATAAAAAACTGAAGGTAACCTTGAAAACTCTGAAAAAAGGGTTGACAAAAAATTTGGTGCACTCGTCTTAAATCTCTGATTGAATCATGTTATATTAGCCAACAGAATTTTCGATCGAATAACTAGCAGTAGAATAAGCTGATCACGTTTCGTGGTCCACCCTGTATATGCACCTTCATCGTCCACTCGCCGATGGGCATCGAAATCTCCGAATTCGGTATCGTCGATCTTCGCTAAACAAATACGTCTCCTCCTGTGAAATTGCTTTCTCCGGGAGCGTCGTTGACGTGTCGCGATCGTATCGGCGGACAGGTGCGACCAGGTGCAAGGCGGTTCGGAAGCGTGCCGACGCGACGATGCGCTCGTTTCTAAAACTCTATCGCGCCGAAAACGAGACCGCCGGGGCACGAACCGATCCCTATCGGAATTTTGTTGGCGATAGCCTCGCCCCTTATCTACCGCAGCGATCCCTGATGCACCCTTGTTCTAATAAATACGTCCCTGTTGGGGTAGTAGTAAAGTGTTCGAACAGTTTCATTAAGAGCTGACGGTTCCTGGCCTTTCAGAGGATCGTTTAATCAGTCCGTTTTAGAAATATTGGGTGATTTGGAGTGTTTGTATACGTTTAGAGCAACAGTGGTTTCGTTAACTTTTTACTGGATGATGGAAAAATCGTTTGATCTGGTGAACAGGTAGGTATTATTTTCCAGGTGTAGCGCAAAATTCGTTTTCATTGTGATCCAACAAAGTAGTGAAAAAAATACATTACTTTGACTGGAAAATTTTGTAGCATCTATCCAATCTATTAGACTTTCTCCTATCGGGACAAACTTTGAATGAATCTACAAGCAGGTTGAAAAATGTCCTTTAGCTAATAGAATCGAAGTAGTATATATCTGGTGTAAAGAAGTTAATTGAAAGATGATAAGAAACTGTAAAAAAAGGAGGAAATAAGAATATGAGATAAATTGAAAAATGGAGATTGTAACTCCGCCCTTAAAAACGTTACAAACTTTCCGATCAACCCAATATTTAGGGCCACTTTGACCAACCCCGATTAACTTTAACCAACAATTAACTCAATCGGCAGTAGAGCCAACAATAACACTTTTAACTGTATGTGTCATTCTGAACCTATCTCTTCGTCATATACCATTTCATAACCCTCGTATTCGTTAAATAATCAAAACTTAATAACTTCATTCATATTAAGACTATATTTTCGATATTTTAATGTATCACTTGCTGTTATAGTACAAAAGATATCACACTTTGAAGAGATTATGGTAATAACGACACAGTTAATAATTTTAATTTGTAATGCTTTTCATAAAATCATCTGATCGATTAATCTAACGAAGGTACCTGGAACCAATACAGTGTTAAACTTACGGGAATGACTCGTGAATATCCATGAGTGGCGGTTAATCCTAACGAACCGTTTTCCCACTAGAAACGATCCATTCGCAGGACAATTTCGTCGGCCCGACTTCGGTTCCGGTCTAATCTTAAGTAATTTTCTCTAGACGCGGGAGGCCAGGCAATAACGTGGACTGTCGATTTCTCGGTACAACAATAACCATGGTCGGTTTTGCATCATTGTCTACCGGTTTGTCGCGGTCATCATCCGTTAGAGGAATTACAATTCGCTGCTAAGGCCTCCCTCCCAGCGCTCCGTGGGAGAATCGTTCGATCCCGATCGCCACGAGAGAAATCGCTCCGGGTCGAAGACGGTGGGTATCCTCTCGCGAGTACAGGCGGGCTGTGTCACGGTCGCTTGGCCGAGACAACGTTTAACGTTCGACGAAATCGATGCAAAACACAATGTTCCCGAAGTTGTCCGGAGTCCCTCGAACCGGAAATGTAATGGAATAGTCAATCTGTCGTCATTCCGAGAAAATTAATCGGCCACCGATCGATTACGACCTTATCGTGAACACAGTGTCGAAACGATCGAAGTGGTTTTCGTCGTGTCAAGAATTACTGTGTAGACGGATTCGCTTAATTGAAACACAGACTAATTAGCGGACACCGTTTTTTTGTAGGTAGGCAGGTAGAGTACAGTCTTGTCTAGAAGTCACTGGACACTTAAGTGAGCGAATGTAGGACGAGAACGAACCGATGTCACGAATTTACAGTAAATTATTAAACGGATATGAAAGGTTATGAAATTTTTACATTCTATATCATAGAAATCCAAACTATTCTTTGTGGGAGTAGGGGATAGTATTAATTTTTTGTTTTTATTAATATATCGACCGTAGTTGAAAATGGTCTCTTGCGGTAGTCTTTTTGCAAATAAAAAATGAACCCGACTTTACACGTTCCACGACTCTGATGAAGTTAGAAACTCTTCAAACAACTCAATTGAATGAAAACACAGATGAAAAATGGAAGAACAGTTTATAACCTACAAATGCGTTAGGAGACTGTATAAAGAAGGCTGTCGTAAAATTCTCGAAACACTATTCCTACAATCTTCTCTTACACAACTCACCGTAATTGTCCACAATCTTCGATCTTGCATCATAAGTCGTCATTTTATTGTGTTTAAACGTCCATATACGTTACAAATCGCGTGCGCATGCGCAGTTTATCCACGTACAGTCCACGGTAAGAATTTTTTTAGCGCGCGCGGGCGAATGGAATTGCCATCGAAACTCTTCGATCACCTTCGCGAAAACATCTCCGTGAGAATTACCATGGACGAGTCGACGTTTCTCCCTGGTTACGAAACGTCAGAAAATTCCGTGGCGTTCTTCGATATTAAGGAAGGCGGGAAGAAAAAAATTCGCGAAGCGCGTTTCCGCTTGAAACGCGAAAGTAGGGTGATAGCTCTCGCGGTTCGGGCTGTATCGTTCGTAGGCGCTCGCGCTCACGCGTAATTTTCACTTCGTTACACGGGAGTGAAATTCCGTTTGCATGCGCCGGGTCCCAACCGCTCGTTCCGCGGAATCGCGTGCGAAAGAGTCGCGATGCGACCCGATAAATCCGGCGGGACGCGTGCGTGTGCCGTAACACGAGCACGCGAGCGCCCGACCGGACGCAATTTCACGAGTACAACCTGTCGAATATATTCTTATTCATTAGATCGTTGCGTTTTCGGACATTTTTTTTGTTTGTTAACGAGATTTATTTTTAAATTCAATATTTACCCTTTAAGGACGGCGCAAATTTTTCGTTACTTCCCACTTGCCCGACGATATGTGACGTCGCATATATTATTATAATCTGTAATGAACCACATTTTGGGATATTTTTCATAGCTATATTTCATGTACGGGCATCCAAACGGGCATTGCCGAGGATTCAGACCGTAGGAGAACCACACTCGGTCCCTTGACCAAACGGGCGAACCACAGAGCGAAGCGGAAGCGAAGGGCGGCCATGGCGGCGGGGTCCAACCCGAACGCGTCGGTGGCCGTTGACGAAACGGAGCCAAGGTGAACGAAACACGCCGCCGGAAAGAAAGCAGAAAAAACCAGCGGCGTCGTCGATGGACGAACAGAGGACATCGAGAGTCGGCCTACGGCGGAGCGACGAACACCGGTGCGTTGGTGAGTGAAAAGAGAAAAAAAAATCGTGACTGGCGAGAGGGAGGGGGTGGGCATGGAGGGGAGAGCGCGATTCGAAAAAGCGAGACGGTGAACGGGGGATCTGGTTGAGAGGAGATGAGAGGAGAGGAGAGTGAGAGAGAGATAGCTACGTTTCCACTGCAGGGAGCCCGGCCAATCGGAGCACGGTGGGCGCCGCGGGTAGGAGGAGACAGTTCCGCGCCGACAGGCGACGTAATCACCCGCGGCCGTGTCCGCCGTAGCTCTCGGGGCCCCCTCCGGGCCCTCTTCCCTCTCTCTCCGTCGACGTTCGGGGCCCCTCCAGCCCCCCTCCTGCGTCGGAGCGCGCTCGAGTGAGCCCACCACCACCACCCCGACCGAGAGGAGGCCAACGATGCCGCGCGACGGTCACCGGCTCGGGTCGCGAACCCGATCCGTTCCTCGGCTGCCTCCGACTGATCTCGGTCTAGCCACGCGACAAACGAGCCTGTCGGCTACTTCTATTTACCCGACAACCTGGTCGAGTGGCGATAGGCTCTGATGACTGGGACCACATTGGAGAATGAATGTCGGTGTCTCGACGGTGGGTCGATGGCTTTAGGATTCTGGTGGGAGTGTAGGGTCTTGGAGTAACCGTTTGGAGGTGGAGGTTTGCTTTTTGATGGAGGTATTTTTGAGGAACGTGTCGATAGGACTTATAATAGGTGTATGTCAGTCTTGTGGGCGGAACAACGATGTTGACGGAATGCTGACTGATTTTACTGATGTTACTGAACAAATCTATGGCTTCGGGATTCTGGTGGGAGTGTATCTTGGAGAGGCTGTTTGCAGGTGGAGGTTGCTTTTAGATGGAGGTATTTTTGAGGAAAGTGTATATAGGAATTATTTGTATGTCAGTCTTGTGGGCTTAGTAAATATGTTAACGGAATGATGATGGATTTTACTGATGTTAGGATCTTGATATTTGGTTCATCTCATTAAAATATACGAATACTTCTCTTCAACATGAACCTTTCTTTAAGAATCTCCGAAAATCAGATAATATATCCTGTCTGTAATCTTGTCTATTCGATACTTAAGCAGTCAACTTCAGAATTAAATCGTTTCCTCAAGTTGGAACAAGTGTCATCAACAAACCTCATTGTTCTTAGTCACTCTCTGTCTATATGACTCCATAGAACTCCGTTTGGCTGATTTATCCCGACAACAGAATCCCGTTTTGATATATGCTGACACGAGACTGTTTACAGGCGAGCATATGAAGACGTACGCGTGCTCGTTTACGTCGTGTCGTCTCGCGGGTAGTACCTGAGATCGTTGGCAGTGTCAACTATAAATGTAGCCGCAGGCGAGAAGTTCTCGAGAGTGTTTGGCCGATGCGGCGAAGAGGTAGAGACCGGTTGAGTAGCTGTTAAGAGGCTAACAACGTCTTCGCGTTTGATACCTTAACCAGGACAAATAGGCAAGCAGAGCCTTGCTAAGAATGCGTCACCGACAAATCATTCAGAATTGAACAAGACAACACGTGTCACTGACAGGCATTCTTACTTAATCCACTTCGAGGTCTATCATCTACCTTCGATTCGTTGCACTCTTTTTATTTTTTAGTCACCGTTTCAAGATTGTTTAAGAGCCTATAAATGGTTGGGGTTGAAGACACTTCTCTCCATATTTATCATCGTATACACTAGAGAACTGCATAATAAAGATACTAATATTAACAATAGTGATCTAATATTATCTAACTGTAGTTTCTTTTCACTGATATGTCCTCTACTATTTCATATGCATGAACACCACAAGTATGTATAGAGGAATAGTATCGGACAATTTCATGGATAACATTTTCTTAAACTTATAGGTACTTACGTTCAAAGAAACTAGTTTTAAGAATGTGTACTAAAAACCTGCTACATCTGATTATATCACACGTTCTTCCCCAACATCATACACTATTTTTAACCAAGAAAATATAGAATTTTAAATGTTCTTCTTAATAATCGAATTATTAATAGAATATTGACTAGCCAGTTTGCAGTCAGTTCTACAACTGATTTCGTATAATATTCACTTGAAATAATTAACAGTGTTTCATGGACAACCAGATACAAAGCTTCTCGATGGAAGATTAAAAGAAGTTAGACGAGTTCAGGAGTGTTACGAACATTCAACGATTCACCTGTCGATGACGAACAAAGTAGAATCCGCCGCGGGTCCGTTCGACCTTCCTCAACTTCCTATTGGTCTCCGTGGCGGTTCGAATCGAAGACCAAACGTGGCAGACCGGTCGGGGCACGCTCGGTCGGGGTGTGTAATTTCGTGTTATTTTCTCATTACATTCAACGGCACGATGAAGATGGGATGCTGCCGGCGGCTGCGTAATCCGGTGCCGAAAGATACCGATGGAGGCGTTGAAACGATAAGTAGCGTACCCGTCGGATGAAAGCATGAAAGGGCTACGCGCCCGTTCCCGATACGTTCCGGCGAATTCCCGCTCGGGGGAAATAGTTTTCTCGTCCACGAACCCGGCCTTATCACACGGTCCTTAAACATTCCGCGATGATATTATTTTCTTCGTTATTCCTCATCGAAGCTGTCGATCTTTGAAAATCATCGCTCGATTCTTAACATTAGATTAGTATTTTTATTGGATTGTTAAGCATGAGAACTTTTTGAAAGTAATTAAATTCACGAATAAATTAATTTCTTCATTTTCATGCGGCGATAAAGTGTATGAAAGGTCTGAGAAAGATAATATGTAGTATAATTTTAATCATTATTATAAGAGTGTCCTAACCAGTTATGTCGATAGCTTTAGTAGTTCTAGTGTTAAATAACAATTTTCGTTCAATTCCCCGAAATTGAATTTTCTAATTCGAGATATTAGGAAAATGTTAACAATTCTTTACCAATATTTTAGTGTGCAATATGATACCCGATGAAATTGTAATCGTATTACAAGTACGGCTATGAGGTTTACTATACAAAATTGAAGAAAATCATTTCTATTGTGACTTCTTAATAAATAAATCCTTTAGCACTAGGCTAAAAAAGTCCCCGGAACATTCTCCGCGCAAAAGAAAATTGATCTTCGAAGATTTCACGTTGAAACAAACGGCTTTCTTCCCTTTCTCAAGGTATCAAAATTAATCAATCCCAAGTATTCCTAACGAATCGTTCCGCATAAATAAACTTTGTCAATAATTAAATACCATCCCTCAAACCGTCAAGCATATATTCTTCAGCTGGCCAGTATCATCATCCTCTTCAAGGGCCCAGCAGAGGCTATCAGAATTCAATCATCGACACGAAAAATCGACGCTCGCGTCTCAATTAAACCGCTACCGGTCTGACATTTATACTCACGCAGGCACGGTATCAGCGGCCAATTATCTGGAGGGGGTTAACCGAATTATGCCGTGAAACGAGTATAATTAATAAACGCGGCCCCGGAGAGTCTCGAGATCCACGGGATAAGGTTCTCGCGGGACGGTAGAACGTAATGAACGCGTCTCTCGACTTTACCAGAGTGATAGGGAGGGACCGAGACAGAGAGAGAAAGAAAAGGATAAGGGGAGCGGGTTAGGGCCCGAAAGACATTACCTACCCTACGTCCGGCGGGGCTCGAAGGAGGGCCCCGCACCTGCTGGCAACGGTGCTACATTTTGCTGACCTACGATTACATCAACACTCGCGCTGGAATCGTTTTTCCCCGCGGACCGATACCTATCTATCTCTACCAAGGGCTCACCACTGAACTAATCTCCTCCTATCGCGAATTTTCGCGTAATTAAACATCGCTTCTGCTCGCTTATCCTCGGGTCGTGAATATTCAACGTTCTTGGTTATTTTATCTGGCGCTTCACTTTGCATGCTTGTGCATTGAGTAGTAATGTTTAGATACGGTGAATTGTGTGAAATATGACAGAATCGAAGCTTTAACGAAGTTAAAGGTGGTTGTTGTTCAGTTATATTTTTAATAAATGTTCATTAATAAAATGTATCTTCGTGAAAATCAGAGATGGGCGAATCTTCCAATCAGATGGCAATTGTTTTTCGATACAAGTTATGGGTAAAAGTATCGATACCTTAACGGTATCGGTTTCTCCCTTTTTATACAATGTTCCAGGTACTTCAACTCCAGGTAATTCCCATAAATTATTTCAATCCTCCCAGAGTTCTTGTTTCCAAATCGTTAATATTTAATGTACCCAGACAATTTATGAATGAATGTCAGGTGTTCATCACCGAGTCAGCTGGAAGAAAATCGGGCGACCCGCGGCTCGTTCATTAAGTATCCACAGGCATCCCGTGGCTAACGAAACGGCCTGCTTTCACTCGGTTCTTCAATTTTCTATTTTCTATTTCTCGACGCGCAAGACCTGCGCACCGCCCATCGCCGCGGGCGCAAACCATGTCTAACAGAGCGCATTATCATCAACAATCCTGGGTCCTTAATCGCGATCGCAGACGATTCTCTAATCGCGATCCGGACGATTTCCGTCTTATCTCGGTCCCAACCGGTAGCAATCACAACAGATAAGAGATTTTTCATTACCTCGGCGTTCATGAGGTCTTTCTTTACGCGATCGACCGACCAATTGCCACGTTCAAAAGGGGCGTAACTGCGCCTGTTGATCAGCCCTATGACGATTTTTTTTTCTTTCACGGGTATCCAATTCTCTTGTCTGGTTCGGCTGCGGGAAGAAGATCCGCTCCCGGCTGCCAATTCACGCTTACACGGTTCGCCGCAGGCGTTTATTTCGATCCTTCGCGAGGATTATCGACCAATTCAGGCTATCCTTCGTTCAACAGGGAATTACCGTCTCCCCTCATCTCTCCCGCGAATCACCGTTCGCTATGTACCGTTTAATGGGTGTACCTAACCGGACAATTCGGTATGAATTCGATCCATTACTTGGATCGGAAAGATTTTCACTTTGTTGGGTATCGGAGAGGCTGTGAACGATGGAAAACTGGTCATTATTTCCTTTACTTAAGAGAGTCCAGACATATAAAACATGGAAAGGTAGGCAGTCGTTGATCTTCCACCGTGGAACTTCTGCTAATGTAGTGTCTGCTAAAATCTATTTAGTTTGGCCCTGGACTCGAAGAGAGAATGATCATTTGGCCTCAGAACCAGGGAAGGTCGCCAAAGCTTGCTTTAAATTGACTAACCCTTTCCAAGATACTAATCTAGTCATAGATTCCCTGAGTAGACATCCATTGGTGGGCTCTGAGGAGATCTGGAGAGGCGGTTCTAGGTACTTTATTTTCTTCATTTTCAATCTAACTTTCTAACATTAAAAGATTCCATCTATCACCCACTGATGGGTGCTGAGGAGATCCGGAGGGGCGGTTCTAGGTACTTTATTTTCTTCATTTTCAATCTAACTTTCTAACATTAAAAAATTCCATACAAAACTCCATATGAAAACTGTGATAATAGAGATAATCTACCCGAAGCTTCGAAAAGTTGAAAACTTTCAAATAAGGCGACGAGTCCAAAAACGTTCGGGAAGCTATGTGCTACAGGAATGGCAGTTCTCTGATCACCAGCCGATTCCCGGCCGAATGTGTCACAATCAATCAAGCCTTATCTCGTCCATTCCCGATGAAGGAAGAGTTCGCAAGCGGTTCGTCTCTAAGAGGAGCTTCAAGATCTCAAACGTTTTCCGTGTCCGTCCGTCGTAATTCTCGCCGAGAACGTTCCGTACACGTAATTAACTCCTTAACGTATTCAAGGAAACACTGGCCTCGTTTCGTCCCGAACTCGGCCCCGTTCGTTACCGTGCGGCGAGCCGTTTAAGCGTGTAGAATATTAAGGCGTCTCGCCGGGGCCGAAGCTATTTTAACGATAGCAGATGAAAAGTCGAGCGGGCACGCATCCTGTCCGGCTGGTTCAACGGTCGCCCCGTAAAAAAAGGTTAGGTGTAGGTATATATGGCTCGACCACCTCTCTCTTACTCCAGTTACTTGGCCGCCTGGGCCCCAATAGCGTATGCACCCCTTCTGTCCGGAGGCACAGCCTGCAACAGAGTGTCTCTAATAGCCAGGGCGGTCTATCCTCGCCCCGTTCGCTTGGCACTTGCTGAAACAGCTGTGGCACCTGTTCCCGGCTGGTGGCGTAAGGTGCAACGTTCCCCACCCGTGTGTCCCGCGCACACATAGGATTCCCGTCGCGTTTCCACCTCGCGTCGAGACCCTGTAATATCCGCACGGAAACAGATCATTGGTCCCGGGGGTTAATGGCTACCCCCGCGTCTCTTATGTCCCTTTTTCTCTTTGCTCTAACCTCTATTATTTCGCCGTGACATTTGTGAATCGGGTCGATTCGATTATGCTTGGATGGGAGCCGATGCAGTCGAAGTGTTTCTGATTGCTGACGGGGATCGAGGAAGATTGGTTTAAAGTATGGAGGATCGAAGGTAACTTTCTGGGCACCTTTGAGGAAATGTTGGTGTATTATATTGTTTTAGGCTTCAGTGGCTGCTGAACGTTTCCGGCTGAATTGTAATTTCATTAAAAGTTGATATGCGTTGCAATCATGGACATAGAAATATAGACTGCGCATCACCCTGAAGAAGGGCGTCTCATGTTTAGAAAGAGGTAGCTTTTGGAGGATTTGACAGCTCTGTTTAAATTTAAGTAGTGGGGAGTGAGTTTCTAGAGGTCTGCGTTTGGAGGGGTTCACTCGGCTGTATTATAAAGAGATAGGTTTCACCAAATCTGAGGAGGCAATGTGTCCTTATCATGGGTATACCAAGAGTTTATTCGTAGGTATTATATATTTTAAAATAAAACCGTTGGAGGTACAGTTTGGCCGGAAGCGTTTGCAAACCTCTATATGTACATGAGCTGTTTATTTGCCACTCTAATTAACTCCACACAATTTACACATGGAACGTATAAAAAAATCCGTTAAAAAAGTTTAAAATTAAAACATCGATGATACAAGAAAATGACTCGGACGTTAAAGTATTATAATTTACTATTGGTGCTCGGGATCCAATTTGCGAACAAACAGGGAAAATGGTCCCAGTTAGGCGATGCTAGGTCCAGAGAAAAAGCGCGGGAAACACATGGCTGAAAACGAGCGTGGAGAGAGAGAGAGAGAGAGACACGGTGGATCAGCTGGTGTTCGCCGACGATAGTCAAGAACTCGTGCACGTTCGACCGTTAAACGCCCTTCACCCTTCGCGAAGGTGAGCGCACATGGCCCGCACGAAGAAGGGCCCGTGCTCCTCGAAGACACACGCACACGTTCCTTCTTCGCCGGTGTTCTTATTAATGGCATACATTATATTACGGGGATGGTAGTAACGGCCGCGTCAACGGTCCCCGGCACCTGACGCCTTGTAACGAGTTGGGCCCTTCGAGGGGCGGGGCCCTTCTCCTCGTACCTTTTCGTCACGATCACGTCGCCGTGTTCGGCTCGTTCGATGTATAAGTCCGGTAGCCGCGGCTTGTTGCTAGATACCAGGTAACGATTAGGGGATCGACAGATCGATACTCTGGGACTATCGGGTATTGATCGTTTGACACGTCCGTTGATGGCTTAATATTGGATGTTCCGAAAAAAGGGGATCGTGCTCGGAAAATGTTTCTATTCGTTGCATTGTTCGAACGATATGAAAATATATTATATATACAAATTAATCAGAGGCCCCTACATTTGATTACTGACTCAAAACCGTAATCATTTTTTTCGAGAGAAAGGAATTCAACTGCCCGAGAAATAGCGTAAATGTGTAGAAAGCGAAGGGAGATTTTTAAGACTAGACTGTATTTTGATTTTCTGTAAATAAACAACGAATCTATGAAAAGAGGTCACGAATTGATTTGTACACCTGATACATGTAAATCTGTAGATTCTTTGTTTCTAAGTTACAGGTCTCAGAATACGGTGTTAGAGATGTTCAGATGGTGTCGAAAGAATACAGCAATGATTAATGCATAGAAAATAATTTTAAGGATATCCTGTCTTCTTTAATCTGTTCGAGATAATTATAAGTATGTTTCTCATTGTTGGTCATGATACCTCATTGTTACTCATGATCATTGTTAAAGTATTTGTTTATTCGATAGTTTTATATCATTTCAATTAGTAGAGTTAGGCACTTCTTTCTTTTTTGTTACAGTAGAAGATCAATCGTCACATTATAATTCTACGTCAAATTATAAAATGGTACCAGTATTTTATTTCCCTAAAAAAGTCTCATCTGATATTTTCTCTTTATTTTTTTACCATTTGTATTGGTAAAATTTAATACTTCTATCTTTGTTATTACCGTCGAAGATCAATTGATTCATTATAATTGTCTGTCAAATTATAAAATGGTACCAGTATTTCATTTCCATAACAAAATCTCATTTCAAGTTCCTCTCGTCTCGCCGCCAACAGGCATTAAAATGGCGGGATGTCCTCGACCAAAATCGAGGCATCATTCTAAACACTGCTTCGAACTTCCGTCGTTCGCTTTAGCAATTGAAATCATTCGAAAGGGAAAAAGTTTCGTGGAAGTATCCCGTCAGGATATCGTTCTTCCGCCATCGAGCCGCGACCGAGTCATATCCGTCCGACGGAACGGAGAAATTTATACAAAAATTCAATGGCCTTCCGTTCGATCCGTTTCACACGCCCACGCGATTCGTTAGGCACGATGGGCGAGCGCGTTGATTTATAACCGAGCAACAGGAATATAAACGAGAAGCGTCGACTTTGCCCAAAGTCCAATTTGAATCGAGGAAGGGAGAGGGCGGTTTTGTTCTGTGCAGGAAGCGTGGTTCCGCTTGGTTCCGCCCATAACGGTGACGGTGTGAACACAACTCTCCGCGTGGACCCCGGGGATATATCCTCGTGGAATTTCGGACAGGGAGCCTCGTCCCCGTCATTGGTCAGACACGTGGGCGACACGAACTTCGATTAATTGGCCGCGAAAACAAGGTGATATCGACGGCGAGGTTCCAGTCGTTTCCCCAATCAAGAACTTTATGATTTCTAGGATTAAGTAATCCTAAATTTGTACGATATTCGTCATGGAAGGGATGTCTAAGAATTCTTGAAAATGCTCCTCCGATTAGTTGAATTCCCGTAATTTTGTAATATCTTCAGTTACTCCCTTTCGTCATTGCTGCTTCCATTCGAACCAACTTTCGAATTTATACTCTTCCCTCAAAACGAAGCTATTACACATTCACTAATTCGTTTATTCATACAAACCTTGAACCGATCCGTAGGACTAATCTCTAGTCATTACATAACAATGTTCTGAGACCTACATTCCTGATAGATCTTGGTCTCTACAACACAATTAAGGATAATCTACCGTCGTTCCACCAAAGAAAGTTCCGTCAATCCACGAGACTTCTCTCACTGAACTTCAACATAGTATCTTCGATGTCTTCCCCCGAGGGGTGCGCCCCGAAACCCAGTCTTCGCGCCGTCTTCGAGTCCCCTTGTCACCGCATCAACTTCGTAGGCCTAAGAACCCCGCGGAAATCCATTCTCTCCACACCTGGGGCCACTGTGGGGGCGTCTTGGTACGACCGTCCACCAAAGGACTTCAAGAAAGTTACAAGAGAGGGCCCGTTTTCATCGTGCCTCTTCCCTTCTCTTCCCCCTGGACAATCTCTCTGTCTATCCACGAACAGGCATGTCTCCCTCTGTTCCATTCGGTACGTTCTCCCTGGCTGTCTCTCTCCCCCTCGGCCCACTGATATCGCGAGAGGTCGTGGTAGAAGGGGGAGTCAGAGACAGGTAAGCCTCGCTTGGTGTGCCTCGGTTCCGAGACTTAACACGCGAAGGAAGGAACGTCGGCCAGGTGGAGAAAGACAGAAAAAGAGAGAGAGAGAGAGAGAGGGGCCGTAGTTGCTGCTGTCGGAGTGGAGGGAGACCGGTGAAGCGGAGGTGAAGCGCGACCGGCCCTCTCTACTCCTGGGGCCCAGGCTAGTCCAGTCCGGGACAGCACGCCTCCTGCTGCACGCTCCACGAGGTAGAACGGCGAACACGTAGAGACCAAAACCGTAGAACGTGAAGGCGCGCGCGCGGGACCAGGCTCGATTGCTCGTGTGATACCACTGGTGGTGGCTGCTGTTCCGTCCTCGGAAGGATAAACCGTCATCCTTCAACGAGGATCGTCCCGTTCCAACGGTCACCTGGTCGTCGCTGTTGCTGCTCTCTCTCTCTAGTGTGTCACCCACCTGTGTGATTCCCCATTGACCAGGGTGGAACTGTGCGATCCTAAGGGTGTATATCTCGTTGGTTCACTTCCAGTTTGGCAGCCTCGTGAAGCGCGTATCTCCGATTCGCAATAAACGGCACACGTTTAATTGTCGTAAACATCGTTTTAACTGTGGACTGTCCTGTTTGTGATCCACTTGGAAGATTCCATAAGGGGTTCGGAACGATCGAGTACCACAGTTCTTGGCTCGCGGTGACGATCACTTTGTGGGTGGTACAGTTGTCGCCTATCCGCGTGTTCCGGAATCAGTAGAACACTGATCAATCCTCTCGCGGATTTTATCGTCATCGAACACGCTTCCTCTTTTGCCCGTCGAACTACCACCCCACCCAGTCAACCCCCACCCTTCGACACATCACACGCGTCCAGCCACGCGAACAGCGGGGACCAGCGATCCGGGAAGGTTTCGCGCAACGGTGACCAACGAGCCGGTCACTCTTAATGGACACCTGATCCGCACGGTGATTGAACATCCCCCGTCTGGATGCGTCTGTGATACACGTCGTCGTGTCGGTGTTCTGTTGGTAACATCATCGTGGATAATGTTTTAGGGGACTTGGGATCGTATTCCAGAATATTTTCAATTAAGATCGAACGACGGTGGGGCCCATTAGGTGTCCGTCGATCGTCTTTGCGATTCGAAAGGATCTCAGCGGATCTGAGGACTTGGTGTGGTGTTCTTCGACGAGAGATAATTTTGTGCGCCGCGATCGTCGGCTCCAAGGAGCAGGCAGATCGAGGTTTTCCTTCGGGGGATAGAAACTGAGGTGACTGACGAAAGCTCGATCGACACAGGGGTTGTTTCTGTGACGGGGAATATCGTGCCGGGTATGATCGAGCACCAGTGAACGGTGCGCGACGGCCCGCTGGAACGGTGAAGTGTTTTGCCACGGGGTGTTCAGTGAATATACAGAGACTTCGACGCGCGACCAAGCGGTAACCGAGGGATATAAGCAGACGACGAACACGACCACGACGACGAAGCGGCTCGAATTCCGGTGAGTTATTATCGATATTTCTCTTAATGACGATTTTTTAGTGGTTTATTTTCTCCGGTTTTATTTCTTCGATATCGATCGCTCGAAGTTTACGAATTAATTTTGGAAGAATCAGCCGACGTTCTGACGGCAGAATAATCGATATCTACAATCCAGTTGTATTCCTATACGAAATCTCGGTGTTTTCGTTACAAGATCTATCGTGAAGTTTTTTTTTATAAAAAGGAATCTTGTGATAAAAGTGAAGAAGCACAGCTAGCATAAACCCCGCCAAAACGTTAGGCGCGTACGTAATGTACAGAGTAGAACGGAGATGGTAACGTGCACGCGATTCACACGCAAACACACGCGGGTCAGCACACTCTCTCTGTGTTTACATTCGCCGATTATAGACGACTGCCCGTGCGTAGTAATGATAGATCCGCCGGCGGATGTTAATGACTGACGAACCACCCGCAAAAAATGGTAAGAGTGATTTTCGTGTGACAGAAAGCTAGCCTCGAGGGAACATTTATATTATTCGGCTCCTGGTGAACCTGATTTCGTTTCAGAAGAATCAAGTGTCCAGCGATGGTTTCGTCTATTTCGTGTTATCGATCTACCGTCGGCAATGAAAAGGGTCACGAATCTTTATTAGCGTAATGATCTAAATAAAGAAACCCTTACAAAACGATCCCTACACACTTTACTTAAGAAACTAAGAAAGTACTAACTACGATACTGGAAAGATCGAGTTCTTCTAGTCTTCTTCTGATTATTTATCCGTTGGTCTTCCACAATTAAAAAGCATTCCGCCACGAAGCGACACGAGTCAGAATTAATCAGACCGAATGTCATTCTGTCAACGCTCTTCACTCGATTACAGTCAATTCACAGGCGTTATGCTCTCGTATGTATCTAACGATCCATTGCAATCGTCAATTTATCGATTGAATATTCATGGACGTGGCAAGAACAAGCTCCATCGCGACACGCGAGATCCATCCGCTTCATGCGTCGAGATACAGCGCGCCGATTGTATCTTTCGATCGAAAATTTGACCGATCGAGCGGAGATAAGATCGATGGACTCGGACTCCTTTTTGGTTCTCCCATTATTTCGAGAAATTCGTTTCTAATCACGAGCCACCACAGGGCATCTGCCCTTTTTCCACCCTTACCCACCACCCTTGGGGCCCAAGCTCATAGAAGACAACTGCCATCTTCTGGGGCGAGGCAGTTGTTGCGTCAGGTGGCGGTCGTTGGGGAAGACGGCCGCCTCGAAATCGTCGGCAGTTAAGGGAACAAGGGTTGACAGACGATAGGGCTGAAAGGTTCCGGCACCGTCTACCGACGCAACGAGTTCCGGTTGAAAATTGATAAGACGAGTTGAGGGGGATGATCCGAAGTATGATCGATGTTTCCTTGATCGTTAATGTCCCTTTGTAGGACTTCTTAACCCACGTCCATCCCTTATTTTTTCAACTTAACTTGTCCTTCGGTGTCATATCGACAGAGTGGTTACAAAATTAATAAAACGATGGGATAGATGGTTAAAATATATGTCACGGAACCTTAGGTAAATTTACCTACTAATGACAGAATACCGTAATTTCCTAGGAGAAAAATGTTTGAAATTGACACAAGAGAAATCTAGAAAGTTATTTAAAATTTTCACTGCTATTGATGGAAGTTGTTAAATTTATATTTGTTTTAGTAGCTTTTGATCGGTGTCGTTTGGAATATTTCAGTTTCGAAGTTCTGTGGATTTTAGAGTGTGTTTAGTAGCTTCTACTCAAGAACGTTACGACTGCTCGACGCTCGCAATAAATAGTGCCCGTCAGCACGGTGGTGCGCCGTAAGTTGCTGGAAATTCTAACCAATCATACGGCAAACGTTCGCCTGACTTGAGGACCATTATCTCAGCTGGACATCCGAGTAATTTTGTACTGTCATTTCGCGTCGAACTATACAATTCCTCTCGTTGCGGGGCCGCGACACCGTGCAATCCTTCAAACCTCCACCCGTAATTGATCGATCGAAGGTCGCGTCTGTTTATATTTCACTGACCCGACGGAATAATTAGATTCCATTGGGATCCGTTCAATTGTCATCCTGATGGCTTTAAAACTTTTATAAACCCAACAAGTATACCGTACTCCGAAGCTACTAAATACTTCTATTAGCTCTTCAATCATTTCGTTCCAACTAACGTCACTGAAAGCATAATAAAAATATTTAAAAAAATTCTTTCAAATTTCCGCTTTAGCCTACGAACCAGTTCCTAAAGGTGTATTGTATGAATTTAACCCTTCAAAAACAAGTTTACGAGTGCGTCAAATTCTGTCGTCAAAATCTTCACGTTTTCAGTTGAGAAATTCAAGTATTCCACAAATATATATATATATATATGTATACATATATATAAAAAAGAGTGCAAACTACTTTTCTCAACCGAAAGACTCCCTCCAAGCCGGTCGCCATTTTGAAACCACGTTCGAATCAAGATCGAAATACTGTCGTCTTGAACGGGAAACGGTGGATCGCGATCGCGTAATTTTTCAATAAAATCGCAAAGTCCTTAAAATTTATTGCGCCTCCGGGAGAAGCTCGTTTTTCGCGAACGCTCGAGAATCGCAGCGCGGCGATGATCGTTATTGGAGGAAATTTACTGCGTCGCTACGTCGGTTCCCCCGGTCATTCTGGATTTCCCTTAACGATATCGCGCGCGGAACGCGTCCCTCTCTGTCTGAAATCTCGACCGGCCGAGAATTACAGAGAACGTCGGTAGGCCGTGGTGTTACGCGGCTATTACGTGTCGTGCACACGCAAACAGGAATGCGGTCCCGTCCGGTAAAACGACGGTTTCGAAAAGTTTCGACGCGATCTAATCGGACAGTCTATCGACCGTGTTCGTACTGGCTCATTGATAGGCAACAGAGTGATATCATGGTATGCGATTAAAGAAGCGATCAAACGTTAAACAGCGGCCGTCGTTGCGCTCGGTTTACTGTTCCCAGGTGTCTTCGATCGGTCGCCGAATAAAGGCCGACGGGATCCAACGCCTCCGGGAGAACTGACGCGTTTTATTTCGTGAATAATCGTCATCGTGGATATGACCGTTGGGGCATCGACTTGGGTTACAAATGAACTTCTGTATTACGATTTTCTTCAGTTCATAACCGTTCGAGGATTTTTATAATTCTAACCTCAAATAGTAGACGATCGGTTCGGGAGACGAAATCGATATGGGCTCTCGTCGTTTTTCCATATTCCAACTTGTTGACTGGTTTGGAACGGGGACTATAAAGGAACTTCTGTATGACTAATTTCTTGACGTTATAACCGTTTTAGGATTTTTGTAATTCTAACCTCAAATAGTAGAAGTTCGGTTCGGGAGACGAAATCGTTATGGGTTCTCGTCGTTTCTCCATATTCCAACTTGTTGGCTGGTTTGGAACGACGACTACAAATGAACTTCTGTATTGCCAATTTCTTGACGTTATAACCGTTCCAGGATTTTTTTATTCTAACCTCTAATACCGAAAGATAAGTTCAAAAGTCAAAGTAGTTATAGGATCTCGAGATTTCTTAAAATTTCACACGTTCTTCAAACCTACCCCACAGCTTCTTATAATTCTCCGTTCAAGAATAGAATCGAATGATTGGCTGCCTCGAAATGAGAAATATATAAAAGTTCTAACTCGAAAATATGAAAAGTGACGAAAAAGCTTGCCCGTCCTCTAAAGGTTACTTCCTCGAGCTCACAACTGATCCCACAGTGCTTCAAAAAATTGAAAGTAGATCATTTCAAAAGTCAAAGTCGCCATGGGATCTCAACATATCCCCAAATTTCATTTGTTCTTCTAATTCTTCTCCAAACCTGTCTCGAATCTTATTTCCATTTCATTTACCGAATAACCGCCGTTCAAACAGACATAACCTAACGACAGTCGTTTGAAACCGAACGTTTGAAACGAGGATCGTTACCGGAGGGCGTCGATCGTTGAGATCGTCACCGAGGATCTTCACCGTGGGTTGTCACGGCCGGATCGGAATGCGGTCTAGGTGGTGGCCGATCCGATCGCGGCCATGTCAAGGATGCGGCGCGGGTGCACGGCTGCCGGCGGCCTCCTCTCTCGCGATCCTCTTATTTCGTTTATTAGCCGGGGCTGAGAGAGCTGCCGGCTGCGAGTTGTCCGGTGGTTAATTGCGGTGTGCCACGCCGCGACTAGCTCGGTGCACGGCGGCCGTCGCAGCGCAGGGCCGCCGCGGCGGTTTATACAGTTAACCGTGCGGGCCCAAGACTTCGCCGCGTGTGCTCTCCGCATGTGGCGAGGCGCGCTGCACCGCCTAGCTCGCAACTGTACCACGAGGCCCCGAGAGCGTCTACAGGTAGCTCGAATCTATTTATAGGCGGTCGTCCGCACCGGTGGTCGTGGACGGGTCGCGAACGGGTCGTCGCACACTGGGCCTGATCGAAGATTTCAGTGACATTTTGTTGAAAAAAAAAATCAACTTTTTCGTATCGATATACTATTGAGTCCTGATGGCTTCCTAAATCTCCATCGATCTTGAAAATTGAGAAATTATTGAAATATAATAAAATTTGTAGTTTGGTACGAACATTTGAAGTTGAACATTTTAAAGGCACGGTTTTCCACTGGAAAAGACGATCCTATTTAATATTTTTTCTTCATTCTTTTTCTAGAATGAAGAGCATTCTTTTGCGTTGAGAATTAACACCGTCAAGTGAAAATTAATGTCCGTAATGTATTACAAAATGAATGCTGAATGGAGTAAAGGAAGTTGTCAGAATTCTTTATCTTTGATTAGGAATATCTTTTAAGTCCCAAGGAGTCCCACATTGCAACGAATTGAAATGTTTTAGCATACCTTCCTCTAGATAATCATGTAAGAATCATTTCCTCCCTCAGCCCACTCTTCAAATTATTACGATTGCAGTATAGCAAAAAATTATTTGTTCAGAAAAGATTTCGATTCTGTGGGTAAGTCTAATCTGAGTGTATTTAATTGAATAAATTGTCAGGTTTGAAGAGTTTTGTGACGAGTTGGGCCAGAAGTAAAGTTAATACGGCGTATGTACCTTCAAGAAGATAGGGTCTGTTGGCACACGGAAGAGTTTTTAATATAAAATATACCATCGATAGGAGTCTTAATAACTTGACGTGTTAACGAGTCGTGGCCTGGGGCAATGATATAGGCCGTTCACCTAAGACCATTATTTATAATCTCACGCATGACCATAAATAGAGTACCGAGGAGACCAGGTGATGTTAGCCGCACCAATCGCGCCTGAATACTAGCACTAGAAACGAAGAATTAAATGTTTAATCCCTGGGATTACATATCCCATTTTCTGGACCGAACTGGTGTCGATAACTTCTCGAATCAGTTGGGATCGTACTATCCCTCGGATAACGAATGCAAGGTGTCATTTTGACCCGCCCATTGCAACTGTCAGCTGTCGAAAAACGTATATTATCACAGTAATCTAAACAATCCCATTAACATTCTTTAATATCATTTGGGAAAAACATGTCGGCGGAATAATCAATTTCATATTGATCATAAAACCTTATTCTATAAC
Source organism: Dufourea novaeangliae (assembly GCF_001272555.1). Taxonomy (NCBI): domain Eukaryota; kingdom Metazoa; phylum Arthropoda; class Insecta; order Hymenoptera; family Halictidae; genus Dufourea; species Dufourea novaeangliae. Next base: position 528,493 of record NW_015373997.1, on the reverse strand, counting down.
AAATATATCGGACCTTTAACTATAGGCTAAAATGCGTTGCTTCAGCATCGTCCGAAGATTAAGAAAAGAAAATGAACTAGGCTGAATCCAAACGGTACACTTTGTAAATCTCTATTTTGGAGGTCCTGAAGTGATAAATGAGCGATTCATATCGTACAGTCTCCAGGAATAACGTTCCTTCAGGCTTCATCCAACCCATCAGCTGGAATTGCTAAGTGCTTAAATACCGTCGAAATCAACAGAACCAACCGAACGCCTCTCGTTTTATCTGCTCTACCCGCTTCCAGCATCAGGCCGAGCCACACCTGGCCCCGATCGCGTCCCACCTACATATATATCTATTCCACTTGCGAGCCTCCTCGACTATGCGCCGCTCGTTCAGGCTGCTCGGCGAGGCTATCCGGTCGCCGCGTACTCGCCGGCTACCCGCGGTATCTCGCGACGCACCGAGTACACCAGACGGATTTACTGCGGAGCACGATCGGTTTTATTGGCGCTCCGCGTTGCTACGCTTCGACCATCTCTTTCGGATCACCCTTCCCTGGGTCGTTAACTTCCCTCGAACGTGACAGGTGAAAGATAGTGGCGATCGCTTTACGGTAGCCGGGACATTTTCTTTTGTTTTCTTTCCCCCCCCCCCGTACGGTTTTTTTCATCGTAAACCGTCGATACCGATCGTACGTTTTGTTTTTCGTTTTTTTTTTTTCTTTTTTTCGAAGAGGAGGCTTTTCCCCTGGTTTTCATGGTCTTTCGCGATTAAACGATTTCAGATTCCTGGGCATTTCAAGCTTGCTATTTGCCCAGCCCAGCACCTTACGAGGACTAACACGCGTTTGTCTTTTTTATTTGCGGCTCTGACGGATTCAAGCGAGATAAATATAGCTTGATGGAGGAATCATGAGGTTTTAATGGCGCCCCACAGGTCCATTCGGTGCAACGAGCGGTTATTGCTCATGGTTGGGACTCGAATCACTGGAACATTATTCCCCACTTCTGACACGTTATAATTGAACCCTTGAATTGCTTTCGTTCGGAATTGGTTCTCTCTTTTGTCACTTTGACAGCTGAGCCAACCCCTATAAAACATCCATTAGGGTAGAACAGTCTCTCCAACAAAATGGAAATTTTTTTCATTCATTTCTATCAACATTTTATTATCAAGTGTGCTGACCAGTAATTTACTATTTTTTTTTTAATATACTGGCAACATAGTTTAAATTTAATATCACATTTATATACTTTTTACACACTTTTTATATACCTTTCTGAGGAAGATTTTAAAGTCTTCCTTCTAAAAGACGACCATTGAAGAATCAGGAGAATTATCACTGAAACAGCATAAGCTTCAGATTTGCTCGAAAATAAGTATTGAATTCGACAAAATATATCGGATTACTTATTGGTACATCTAATGTAAATATTAATTTTCACTCTACGATTAAAAGCTGTACACACATAGCCTGTATGAAGCAACGTAAACAGAGTCCGGTAATTTTACCAGTAGTCGTTAACAACGTCGATCTTTCCATCGAACGTTTTATTCATCGATACTCGGGCGCCGATGAAGCTGTCCCCTGTGTCGTTTTCCAACGGATTCGAGCAAGTCTCCATCGATTCCCCATCTCGTCGGTGTTTACGATCGCGTTTCCGTGCCGTGAATTTAACGACCCGTCGACGCCGTCTATCTATTAGTATTATCGTGATCGGGGAAACGCGTCAACCTCGGTTGTTCCAGCGATCTTTATCAGCTTTTAAATAATTTCCAAGAAGGGTGGGAGAAGGGGGATACGTGGAGGCGATCGCGGGGAACCACGGCGACAGGTGGTTGCTTTTAAACGGTGGTACTTTTTCGAATTGTCATTTTTCGTTGCACGTTCGCCTAATGTCACGTTACGCGTTATAGATCATGAATCTTTATTGCACCGGTTTCGCCGCGCTGGTCACGAGTAGACCCCACGGGGACTTTTTGCACCGCGGCTGAAACTCGTTTTACCCTGAAAACAGTGCGGGACCGGTGTATGTACCTGGCTACGGCCACCTGCGCAGTATGCAAATGCTTGACAACTAATTTCTAATTCGCGACCGATTTCGAATTGCGAGCTACGTTTATCGCTGCCTCCCCCCTGACCCTCTCTGTATGAGATAAGACGGTACGATCGCGCAACCCTTGCCGTCCTCTTCGGCAGATAACGCTCAGACTGAGACAGAAGCTTGTTAAGTTGTTGGTATTGCTTGGTTTTCAGCGTGGGGACAATTTAATGGAACTTGTGGGAAAAGTCATTATGTACCTACTTGTTAAGTTTAGGTACATCGAAGTATTGGATTTATTGAAGGAATGTTTGAGAGAGTAATTTTTGAATTGTGTAAGACGCAGAATTGTACACTAACAAACTACCAAATTGGCTATCGTTAATTGGCTTACGTTGATTGGTTGGTTTCTTTGATTATTATTTATTTTAACACTATCATATTATATTATATCAAAAAAATATTGAAAGTATGCCGAGAAGAATTCAACTAATTATAGAGGCGAAGAGTAGCATGACGAAATATTGATACATATACTTTTTTAGAAACTATAACCGCTGTCATATGTCAGTAGAAACATAACAGTATGTTTTATAATAAAGGAGGTACTACTATAAGTGTATTTTCAATTCCGTTCTTGATCAAAATCCAAATGATTCATAATACATACTTCACAGTGTCCATAATAATTTGATCACCCACTACATTGTGCCCATCTCTACTCCGTATGCATACGAATAATTTAGCGAGGCACACTACAGTCTTAAATTAAAAAAAAAAAGAAAAAAAGCAACGATCAGGTAAGAAGGTATGCACGTTGCACGTATGAAGAACGCGAAGAATGTCACCGTGCACCTGTCATGCTCCCCACGGCGAGTCCCCGGTCAATTGTCCCGCCGTTTTTCCGTCGTTCAACGAGGATTCGCGGGGATGCTCGAACCTGTTCTCGGGCGCCTCCTTCTGCGGGGCCCACACATCACTCGGATGTAGTCATCTGTATCAATCAGTGGGCCCTGTACGAGGCGCTTATACACTTTCTTGCCTCGCTACGATATGTACACGCGCACCGTCGCGCAGTTAACTCCAATCAGGCTCAATTGCATCGGACAAGTCGAATAATTATTGCCGCGCATCGCTTATTGAATTATTAGAAACGACCGTGCACGCTCTGGCTTCGTAAATAAGCACCCCCTTCCTCGATTTCTTCGTCCCCTTTGGTAATCGTAATTTTCTGCCGACTGACCAGGAAAAACTGGGATCTTAATAAATAAGGTCGAATGGGGTGCCGATAACCGTGGAGTGAATAAATCCCCTTTAACGATACTAATGAGGTTCTGCTTTTTGTTTAAGGATATCGGTGGGGCGCAACTTTCGAGTTACTTTCTCGTTTGCAATAGAGGAAACGAATGTTTACTTTAATTAATACTGAAGTAAATATTCAATTTCTCGAGTAGCTATAATTAGGTTTGTGAAAGGTCACGATTTAATAGGTCTTTAGACCAAGCTGAAATTCAACGAAATAGACCGTAGAATAGATAAGATTTTCTAGACTGCGGATTTTTTTGTGATATATAGTAACAGACAAAACTTCCATCAGATGCAACGAGTTTTTTGTTTTATTCTGAGTTCAGTAAGATATCAAAGAGAAGAAAGAAATTTCTACGTTTCCTCTTAATTCGACGAATTAATTTCGAAAATGTCATTTAATATAAAAATCCGCAGTCTTATAGTCAGACATTTTACTTGCTTCTAACGTACGTAAATTGGGAAATGCATAAAAAGTTTCGTGCAAATTAAAGATTATTTCATTCCAATCAGAATTTAATAATACCCATTATAAAATAATGAAGTCTCCATTCGATTTCTATTACGTAAAATTCGTATAAAGAAATACGAATGTACATAAAGATCTGTGGTCTAATGATAAAGTAGTGTTCCTCCTGGTAATCATTGAAACTGCTTATCTAATCAGTAACTTGCTAAATACCTAATTACGTTATAAATATACAGTAATAATCGAATCAGAAGCGTACCTAAAGCATCCACCCACACGGATCGCATCGCAATTAACCACAATTGTTCGTTCAATATTTACGAAGTGTAATTAATTCGCGGCACGAGTCGCGACGACTCCTTCGCGGGCGATCATCGCCGCGTCGATCCTAGATCAGCGGAACGAAGGCGCGGGGCATAAATCTACCACCAATTTCTCGCGGATTTAATTGGACACGGCTCATTGAGTGGCAATGAGAGAGTATCCGTACAGTCGTGTTTGCGAATGGGTTCAGAGGCGGTCGATCGACACCATCTTTATCGATTCGAATCCACTGCTACGATCGGACCCAGGATCGATTAAGACCTCTAGAGCAGGGGTCGGCAACGCGTTGTCCGCGAAGCAATTTTAAAATGCCCACTTATTAAATTTATGCAATACATTTATGTTGTAAATTTTGCTATCAATTTGAATAATATATATATTTACTAAAAAATATTTCTAAAGTATGGTATACTTTTATAAAGTAAAAACATAAAAATTTTTTAAAAGTTACAATTCGTTTGCGTCTTAACGAAATTTCCTTTCCATGGCGACCAAAGTATAGACCCTTGTGGTTGTGTGAAATAAAAAAAAACAAATATTTTCTTAATTTGTATGTGTGTGGCTATAGCCAGTATTAGAATAATTTAAAAAATTTGAGAAATAAAAAAATGGCGCTTTCCCAAACAGAAGGTTTAACTTATTGAAAAAAAAAATGGTTGGTTTTTTAACCAGCAAATTTGTAATTTTTAATATATTGAAAGACTCGTGGTACGGACCAGAATGACACTAGAAGACAATTAGTTTTTAAGTTATCATGGCCGCCGATTAAGAAAAAGTAGCATCGAGAAAAACGCGATCAAAGTTTCAACCACTGTTTTAGAGCATAAAAAGAGAAATATTTCATATTTACAGCTAATCACCTATTCTGGACCATATAAAACACCTTCCTCTTCCTAAAAAAATTATTGCAAATTGCAAAAAAGAAAAATCCGATTTTCTGAAACCGTCACACTAGCATAGCCCCTTAAAGGTTAATTCAGCCCTGGTTCGACCGACGATAATGCGGGAATCGATCCATTCGTCGATCATTATATTACATTCTCGTAAGAAAACGGCCGGACGCGGTTGGCCATTGTGAATTCTGCCGGAGAACGTAAATATTCATCGTTGTCGGTTTTCGAGGCGTCGATTTTATTTTTGCGCGCGCAAACGCGCTCGAGCACCGCGGCCAATTGAATCTCGTAAATCAACTCGCAGACCAGACGTTATGAAAGCGCGGATGACTTAATGCGCTGTTATCGTAATGAGAGGCGAGCGGGAGCGCTGCGTCGAAGAGGCGGCGAGATGCATTGCAAGGCCGTTCGTTTCACGAAAGGATAGCATAAAGCAGGTTTTTGGAAAAATGTCATTTTGTTGGTTGTTCCTTTGCATTATGGTTGATCGATGATCTTTAACTCAGAGGAGTCCTGTACACATTCGTACAGGATCGAGAACGAATAATTAAGTTGAGATATTACGGTTCAATTACATGCTGCAATCTACAGGTAAATATGTATATGGAAAAAGGGAAAATCATCGAGAGATATAATACCGGATAAGACTATAACAATTCGAGCGTACTAACTAGTCTGCTGATGTTTATGCAAACATAGGATTGTATGGATTAATTTGACGATAGAAAGACAAATTTATTTACCGTGTTAGGGGCTCTAGTGAACAGTAACTTTTAAAAAATACATTGTTTTTACTTTACAAAAATATACCAAACTTTACAAATATTATGTAGTAAATGTATGTATTATTCAAATTGATAAGTTTAATAGTTTTTCTTTAAAAAATTCCCAAAAATTGTCTTATTATATAGCCGTCACACTAGCATACCCTGTTTGACGGCAGAAACGGCCATTACCTTCACCGAACAGCCTACCATTATCGGCCCGGAGTTTATCTTTCCGTCGCGTACGTTATTAAGCATGACAAAATCGCAGCATAAAATCACCGATGCGTGTCAGAAGTCTCGTGAGCCGGCTCGGCGACGTGCGCCCGCGCGCGCGTTCGTACGTCGTCGAAACACGAAAATCGCGCTAATTTTAGAGTCGCCTGCTTTTAATTAATGTTCTGTCTAAAGCGAACCCGCGACAGCGCACTGGCCTCTCGCCGGTGTGCAGCAGAACTAGCATGCGATGCATCACGGGGTGCAGCATGGAATGCGTGTGCGCGTCAAACGTGATATATTCCTGATGTTTCGATTTAAAACTGTTTATCCGCGCCATGGGGATAGCGTGCACTCAGGTGTGCCCCCTTGTTGCGCGTCCCCCTGTATGAAGCGCTTCGATGTTGCATCGCCGCGTATCGTCGATAGGCCGTAAGTCCATTAGGGATCATAAAAGCGTGTCAATCATCGGGCTTGTGTATGGAAAATCGACTTCCTGCGCCGTGCCGTTCGAATCGCGCGCCCTGCGCTAGCTGTGAACCTATCGTCTATTGAAGTCTCCTCTGGCTTAAATGATTTAAAGAAACAAAACCATCGAATATCCCCCTGTCTCATGCATGGAGTTTGTTTTGAAAATTTCGTCCCATATTAAATTCATCTTTCTTCTTCTAGTATGTGAAACAGAAAAACCTTAAAGTTTCCCTCGTAAAAGGGCGTAGAGTTTCTAAGAACAGGACTTCCAACAAAAGGATTTTACAAAGGAAAAGAAAACCGTCTAATATCCCCGCGTATAAAACACAGTCTGCCACGTATGTCAAGTCTACTATGAGGCTCATGACGAAATACTACCTTCCCTTACAATTTCTAAGCTTTCATTACAACTGTCACACCTCAAATCTTTCGAATCAGCTGCATTTTTTATAAGTCTTATTCCGACAACAAATGATACAGTAACAACGATCACAAGTGGGGACAATACCGCAAGCTACGAACGTCCGACAATGCCTACGAAACGTGTAATCAAATATCCTCGACGCTTTAGCGTTCGCGACAGTTCCGTGAGGACCGATCCGGTTCCCGTTTCCTCGCGACCAGACGCAAGGCTATCGTTTCGCCCGTGTATCGTGACGAGTCCCGGTCACGTGCTGAAGTCGATCCTCTAACGGCCGTTCAACGTACGTACGTACACGTATACGTGGGCTCCTTCCAATGGCGCGCATTCTACACCTGATACCCGGTACACGAGTCGCACTTGTTGCACGGGCAACACGCCGCCGCTAATTCGTACTGTGAACCGTTTCCCTACGGTGACGCACGCGTACCGACACAGAAAATATCCGGTCATTTATGGGGGTGAACGATACACCTGCCCGCCAGGCCCGACCAGCAAGTAGGGGTTTGAATACGGTGACGCGACGCGGCCGAGGAATGTAAATTGTCACTTCCTGCCGGGAGGATAATTGCGCCCCTTTCCGTGAACGCCTGTTTTACTTTTCTCTCGCTCACTCTTCGCGCCAATGACGGACAGTTCGTTCGGTCAAATCTGACAAGGATAATTGAATCCAGCGACGGTTACACCTGTGTTCTTCCGAACAATTTTTTTGCGATCGCTAGATCGAGATAAGTTTGACGGAGTGCTCGTGGACGGCCGATTAAAGGTACATACATCGAATAATTGTTCTTTCGGGTGGTGACGGTGTTACAAGACGGACAAATGTAACCTCGTTTTCACACGTGCGAATTAACGTCGTTCGCCATTTGTATCGGACAAATGGCGGGAAGTGTGGATTGAATTTGAACCGCAGCGCTATTTTGTTGAAGAAATAATAGATTATCCACTGATGTATATCTGATACACACACTCGTCTATGAATATTAGGACACTTATTGAATATGAAGTTATGGGGTGTTTCGAAATTGCTTAAAATCTGAAATAAACACGGTTTATGAGATCGTAAAGCTCGATGGGAAACATTCATGTGAATACAAGGAAATAAAATTGATCTAAAATATATAATATTTACGGAACATAGTGACCAGGTGTCCTAACACTTCTGAACGGCAATGTATATTTATGTATGTAAGTTGATTATGATTTTTGACGAGCATTCTGCGATGGCCGTTGCGACAAAATGGCGAAACGTCGATTGGACAATAATCGAAATACAGAATAGAAGAGGTCTAGGATAGAAAATTCGGATTGCAGTTCATTTGCAGATAAATGTTGTTTACCTGTGTAGCGTTATCGGTGTCGGTAACGTGAGAACAGGTTACCCAGGTATTCCAGAAATCGACCGAGAAGTCGTTTAGCGATCGTAAGTGCGGGACCATGTCAGAGGATGCGACTGGGTAGGTGGTGTGCGGCCCGATACTCGCCGCTTGTTACGCGCACGTCGCCCGCCACTCTCACAGGCGAAGTGCACACGCAGTTTCCCACGGAAATTTCCGGCAATTTGCGAAACGTTCCGACGCGCGCGTCTCCACGCCGTGCCAAGGTCGCCTCGCACAACGCGCGCGCCGTAACACTTTCTCGAGCTGCAGACTCGGGGATCGTGATGTTCCTTTTGACTAAAGTAAACTGGAGGCATTCACCTGAGGCCACCTACGCTTTCAAAATGCCCCGAAAAAGGCACAGACGATCGACGATTTTGGTTCCATAGAAAAATGTATGCAATTTAACAGAGCAAACAGTTACAATAATACCTACAAACATTTAATCTACCTTCTCGATCTCTATGTAAATAAACTGAGTTTCAGCATCACGAAAATGATTGTTCCATTATCCGAACAAACATGTTTTCTTACTTCAAATGTACCTGGACATTATCGTCTGGAAAAACTCTCAAATTTCTAAACCACGTAAGTTAAGGTATCCACCGATCATCGTCATCGTAGACAATAGAGCACAGACCAGAAAAGGGGAATGAGTGGGAGAAAAAAAAAGAAGATACAAGGGTTCAATATTGGAGCGACCACCTCCAGGCTGTTATCGCGTTCGTAATTATCGGCGTAACAGTATTAGCAGCTTGGAATGAAGGCGGCCGATAAGGCCGTACCACGGAAACGATGATCGGCCGTTAAAGAAAGAGCAGTGGAGCAAGAAAGAGAAAGAACGATGGATCGCGGGTACGTTGCTTCGGTATCAGGTGCAGGGCGTAAGGATAGCCAAGCCAAGACAGGCCACGGTGAACGCAGCCGTTTGCAAGGCACGTGAATGGGGTCTACCTACCTCTCGCAGAAACGTATATGTATACGTATATACATACACACGATCGGGCCGAACAGTCGATCGGGTATCGCGCGGCATGCAAGGAGGCGGGTCAAGATTTATCTAGCAAATAACCTCCTGTTGCCCGCACGTACCATGTGTAGCAAAAGTTCCCCAGAGACCGTTCGCAGCCGCAACGGCTTCCCAATGACCGCGGAACTGACCGTTCTGGAAAAAGAGAAACGGGATCGCTTCCGAGTGGAAAGAACACTTCGTCATAATTGCATAGAAAACTGAAATCGATTTTGATATAAGTTTCAAGAAAATATTCAACTTTACGAAGACACGAAGGTAAGGGAAAAGTAGGAATTTAACAATTATAATAAATTTTCCTAATTAAATAAATCATTTCTTATTTTTGCAATTATTACCATTGAATTTCCGAGGGAATTTTACCCTTAAAAATATGTACGAGTTTCAGTTTGCTTTTATTCCTTTCGAGTTCTTAATCATTGAAAATTCGAAACACCAATTCATATTAGTGTGGTGTTTTCGTTATACGAAGGTGGGAGTTGCTGAGGGTTTTGGGGTTAATAAAGTCCTGAATTGCTCATCGATTCACCCAATGTATCGATTAAGGTAATACAAATTAGATGAATACCTTAAAAGTGCCTCCTCGAAGCAGAATTTTCACAGAGTACTCTCTTCAAGAATATCTTCACAAACACTAGCAACTGTGTTCACCGAAAAAGGATCCAGCATTGGACCGTTGTAAATTACCGATGGGAAGGATCACCGGTGTTAACAAACGATCAATCGATCCAAACAGACGTGATCCACCAGCGATCGTTCGGCCACCTAGATATTTTTCCGCGATTTTCTTCGAACGGAACGGGTAAACTCGGGCAATAACTTGGAATAGTACTTGTGTACACGTTATACACCGTCGTCGTCTCGAACGAAAGTGCAAGTAAGGACGGCGCAATTAAACAACCCCGGGGCCCCGGCATCGTGATCCCATCATTGAGAAGCGACGTACCGTGGGAACATTTTCCCCGTCTGAAATGGGTCGCGCGACCGGCATTAATTACCCGTACATCGAATCAAACTCGCTTTTCCCCGAGGATGGCCCCGTCGTTCATCCTTTCGTTAACCCTTTAACGGCTAGACCCTTATATAATTATTTTAATTATTGTATCTTGTGATTTTAAAGTCGAAAATATCGACATTAAACAGACTTATTTTTTTATTTTTTCTTTATCTTTGGAGGGAATACTTGAATTTCTCATGTATTCTCATTCTTGATATTAAATGGTGACAGACTTCAAACGAGTGTTGCAACCGGTGCAACATTGTGTGCAATACTGGGAATTAATTCTTTGAAGCACGGTGGTATAAAAAGTATCCCACCTATTTTTCGTATCCAACTCACACGGCGGGACGTTATTCATACCACCTTTAAATCGTCAAATTACTAAAAATAAAATAAAAATAAATAAAAAAACAGTTGGAGGGTTCAATAAAAAATTAATGTGACGTGGACACGCACTGCGTATTATTCTCACGGTGGTTGTTTCAACGCCCTGGTTAATTGGAAGTGTACGCCGCCGATAATTACGAGATATTGGGTGTCCCCTCGATAGAAACCGCGTCCTTTGACGACGAAGATCGAGGACCCCCGGGTTCGGGGACCCAACAATGACACAGCGATATGTTCACAATGTTTCCGAGTGACTCCGTCTCGATACGATTCGATCTGGTGCAACGTCCGCGGAACCATGGGAGGATCGAGGGCAGTCACGGTCCCGGCCAAAGGGAACCGAAAGCCAGATTATCTTACACGGTTGGTTATATTAATTAAGATCTTTTGTTCGCCGCCTGCCAGGCATTGTCTCCTTTACCTCGTAAGACCTCGAATTAACCGATCGGTGGGTCGTGTTCGTGGTACACTGGAGAGTATTCGGTTCCGCTCTGGATGAAGAAGCGGAAAAGATTGTAACGGTGAATTGGCCCTTTACGATTTGAGATACTGACGAACGGGTCATGGAAATGTACACTGGTGTTTTTTAACGCTGGGACCACCAAACCCCTCGAAATGACGGATTGTGTCAGGTCTTACTTTTTTTTTATTTGCACAGAGTGAGGTAAATAACCTTATCGGTATTATTAGGTGTACCAATAGCTAATTCCCTATGATTACAGTAAGAATGTGGTGTAATTAAAATTCATAACACCTTTCCGATCTCTTTGTTCACTCGAAATGACATAGAATATTGAAAGCAAATAAGAAATATTATTTCAAACATTACACCTAAGAAAATACAGAATTTTATAAAAAATAATGGATTCCTTATTGGCATATCTAATAATTTTGATACAAACAAAAAGTTTCTCGGTCGATAAAATCGGGTAATATTTAAACAAACCATATTACCAGTTCTTTCAACAGTAAATCGTCGTCAGAGTCCCGTTTACCATGTAGATACGCATTCATTACCGTTTTATTAAAATTTCCATAATTCGGTGCACGCGTGGGTGATCCCGTACTAGAGGCCGCGATAAACGTTTCCTCTGGGGATTATGTATTCCCGGGTAGATTTTCTGAAGCTGGCCTTAACGAGGTGCGCTCTTAACAAGGTTGAGCAGGGAATTTAGTGCTTGTTGCACCTACTGAACCACCTAGGGGCGCTCGGACATGCAAACTACGTACACCGAGCTAACCAGCAACGAATCCTCCGAGACGCTGCCATCATTAGAACTTAACTCGTTTTGCAAGCTGCCCGTAATTCGTATTTTTCTATGCTCGTTCGAATGTATCCAGGTGTCTCTTAGATTTTACAAACTAACAACTTCGACTTCCGTCGCCTTGGATTGAAGATTATCGAATATTTCGTCTCTAACGGTACAAACGAAGACACGAATGGTGAACGGGATCGACTCGGTTTAACATTCCGTAAACCGACTCAATTTTATCGATTATCTATGCTTCCTACTCCCATTGCCTCTGAGCTTGATCATGGAAACAACGCAGATAAATCAGATTCGGAATATCAAGTGGTTGCTCGATGTTCTAAAAGTTTCCTCCCTCTTTTTATTACGAATTATTCAAAATACTTTCGTTTTCGAGAAATGGACCGTTTATTTTGAAAGTGGTGCAAGTCCATTTTCCAATTCCATTTCATTTTATTTTAGTTTACACTAAATTAAGCATAAGTTACGTCATTGACCGTTTATTTTGAAAGCGGTGTAAGTCCTTTTTTAAAAAAAATGAGATATGACGTAATTTATGCTTAATTTAGTGTAAATTAAAATAAAATGAAATGGAATTGGAAAATGGACTTGCACCACTTTCAAAATAAACGGTCCAAATACTCTCCGTACTGTGGTTATTCAAAGCAAAAAAAAATGTTGTAAATGCTCTTCCAAGATGGCGGAAATAGTTTCTTTTAAACAAAACTTTGTACTTCAATTATTGTAAGCAACTATTTGGCATCAAACAGTGGTTTACAGTTTTACAAATCAACTCTCCAAGACTATTTTCCATAATATAATTTCAGGTATTGAACAGACATCGACCGCCGCTCTGTCCGCCATCTTGAAATCAGATTATCGAAGCTCTTTCCACAATATACCACGAAAAATCCTATTTTTATTTCAGTTTCCGTATAGTTGGGGCAAACTGTATAAACAAAGAAGAGAAAAAATGTTCTTTCTTTTTTTGAAATTTATGCCGACGCGACGGTCGCTCCACCTCCACATAGGGGGTTGTATATCTCCTCTGGAAATTCTGTAGCGGTCTTAACGAGGTGCCCGTTCGACGGAACTTTAGCACTTGTGGCACGCACCATCGCGCCAAACGGCCCGCGTATAGAACCCCGACGCTTGTTTAACAATCATTATTTGCGAGAGCCCGTGGGTATCGGACGGTATCGCGGCCAGATCAGATCGAATCTCTTTGCGGCTCGATTCGACCGTATTGTGTTCCTACCGCTCGGACTTCTTCCTTGTGGACGACAGCCCCGGGTTTCAAGAGGATCCGCCGCGCACATAAACCACCTGGCAGCGAGCTTTTCGACCCGATACTTTTCAAAGGGGTACACTGTCTGCCACCGACGATTCTTAATGGACGGTTGAGAGGGAATCAAAGCTTGCGTTCGACGGAATCCAATTTTTCAACTTGAAATCTATGTTACAAAATCTAATTTTTATAGCCAAATATCTATATTAATATTGATTATCATTTAAAATTCGACTTTAATAGTTACAATATCTCTTAAGTGTTCATTCATTGGTAGGTTTACCTTATATTCGTTCAGTTTGACCCGAGTCCCTCCTACTTAAATTTTCACTGTTCCTCGTTCGTCGAAATAAAGCCTTTCCCCTTAAAGAAATTTCTATCGAGTCGCATATCGTTCGTTCTCCATACCGTGAAAACGCGATAACCGGTGGGGGAAGGTCGCGTTTGTCCCCCGACCTTCGGCCTGCTATCACGAACGCCAATCCTGTCTGTCATCTTTCGTCCACGACAATGGACGAAACGGACAGAGCCGGCCGCGTGACGCCGACGAAAAACGTCAGAGCGACCTGATTTTCCCTCAATTACGCCGCCCCCGACGCCGGGCGGATGCAAGTCGAGTGGAAAAAAAAAAAGAATAAAAGGAAGAGGAGTTTGACGTCCGTTCGGCGGCATCCGGTACGGGGAACCCGTGACGCAACCCGGGGCTCGAGAGTGAAAAGGAAAGGCAGGACGAGGGTTCGACAATGCAGAACCGATTTGCACGAAATCGTTCCGAGAAAATCGTGTATTCCCTACTTTGTTGGAACTGGATCGGGAATCGTGATCTTTACTCGTTCTGAGATTAATTTTTGAACCACTAGAATTGTTTTGATGTAATGAATATTCAAAGATTCATATTTTCCCGCTCTTTCGTGTGGTAAAAATGGTTTGGAATATTGGGGAATATTGAAAAATACTATTGACAGATTACTATGGGTTTGGTGATCTTGTGAATTTAGGATAACGATGTTTTTGTGTTTATAGACTGGTTTACGAAACGAAGGAATTATTCATATCATTCGTACCGTTGAGATGTTCTCTTATCCTGGTCACCGATGACTGGTCGCCATTAAAATACGCGAAGAAACTTCGAATTTCTGAATGGGAAAATTAACTTTTTTTAAATATTGTATTATTATTACTGGAGTAATAATGAAAGTAATAAGTGTTTATTGTTTATTAAGTAGTATATTGTTAATAACAAGGACCTAAACGAATGTATATTATCCTGGTACTGTTCCGAGAGGAAAAATTGCTGCATTCAAAACTATACTATGAAAAATAGGAAACATGACAACGTGACTGTTCTATTGAATAACAATAGTCTTTTATACCGGAATGCTAAGTTTGAGGTAGTTTTCGGACACTTGGTAGAATCCAGGGGAACCCGTTTCGTCGTTCGCCTGTTAGCCGGAGTAACAATGAGTGTCGGGTACGATAAAAACCTTGTCGACTTCCTGTGCCACCCGCCTTCGACCAAGGTCGCCTTATTACGTGTCTGATACTCGTATCTTCTGGGCTAATCAACCAGTCAAGGCTAGGACGAAAGATACTCCCCTTCGGTATCATCGTGAACACAATGGAAAAATTTCTGTGAAATGTTTTCTATATTCCGTAAAGAATACCAAACAGTTTCTCGGTAAGAGTTTCAAGTAAACGTGTTAGTTCGAGATCCAGGTAACTTTTCAGTTGAAAATACCTGCAGGTTGAGTCACGCCACTTATGTTGCGTAGATCGAGGTGTATACGTTCAGGTAATTACTACGATTGAGATCAACGCTACAACAAAATGTTTCAGCAATAACGGAGCAAGTAAAGGAGCAAGAAACCGTTGATAAATCACGCGGTATAAGCGTGTTTACATTCGTTTGAATATCTGAATGTTTGAGGGTGATTCTTGGAATTTTAGGATTGATTTCATGAATATTTAACAATATCGCACAAATTTTTTTATCTCACGTTGAACGATTCTTCGGTGTACGCAAAATGCAGTAGATTGTAAGACGATGTTTAGCACGCAATAACCCAATACAAGCATGCAAGCTACCCAGAATTCAAAGCTTTAACAACCATTAGTAAAATATCGTGCCCAATATAATTCTGACTTCATAAACCCTTTCATTTCCCTCTCCTATTTCTATCTTTTTAACATACACCAGTTTTTTTTATCTGTTACTATACGTCCAACCGTTCCAAACTCCGAGTTCCACGCAAGAAAAATGATAAACCAGTTACAAACGTACCATTCCGTTCCGGTCGGTCTGAATATAAGTTCGTGCGCGCGCCCGCGACACCGCTTATGCGTGCATCGAAGTCACCGGGCGTGTTCTCGGTATTGTGCGTTGCTGAGATGTCCACCGTGGTACAATAAACGCTACCGTTTGTAAGTATTAGGCCACCTGGTGTGTACGAAAAAAATGTGACGTTTCGTACGAATGATATATTTCAGGCCCCGTGTATTAATTTATATTAGTTATATAAAGATGTAAGAATTGTTAGATTTGCTACAGTCGTAAACGAAAGTCGCGAAGAACTGTGATTGTCAACATTTTTAATCGTTTGTATCTAATAGCAACATGAACCAATTTCGATGAAATTTTCAACATATATCTAACACAAATCATCGAGATGTATTTATTAAATTTTCATTACAGTCTCAAACAAAAATGCTGTAAAAAGCAACCTTTACTATTTTCTTCGCGATTCCGATCAATTGCAACTAGAACAAAATTTTGTTTACACATAATCTAGTAAACCAATGTTTCGAACTTCACAAAAGAACTAAAGTCGAACCAATTTTAAAAAAGTTGTAATCTTTTATAGGGTGTTCGAATACTTTTGTTACCAACTGTATGTGTATGTGTGTTACCGATCCTCTCGATGCATCCGCGTCCCTCCGGCGCGCGTGCATTAACCGGCTCGTGCGTGCATCTCGCCAGTTCCGCGTGTCTGTATATCGTAATTGGTGAATTGATAAGTAAAGCAACCCACCGTCGGAGCCGGGATAATATCGAAATTCATCGGTGTCTTCCTTTTTCTTGCAACACACATTCACGCAGCACGTGTTCATTAACCGTTCGAGTCGGTTTGATGAATACACACGGGCCCGGAAGGAATTAGTACCGACGAGGAATCGGAATTTCGCGTTTGTTCGGCAACTTTTATAACCGGCCGATTGGCAATTAAGATATCCATCGGGGAAAACGAGCCTTGTAATTGGTGAATTGATGAGCGAGGCGGACTCTACCGAGCGGCGTAACGCTGCCGCCCCGGTCGCTACTGGGTTGGTTCGCGAGGCATCTGCTCGTTAGCTGATTGGATTCTTTTACGGTGGTATTGATATTAATATGGTGTATATACTGGGTGTTCGGTTACTTGTGTTGGAAGGTTAATGGAACGATTCGGGATGTCGGAATAAAAGGAAAATCAAGAATGTCGATAATGCGTTGGAGGCTTGGTTTTCAAATTAGTAACAGTTAAAAATTCGAGTAAAAACTGGTATAAAGGAATACACATTTACCCTAGTAGCAAAAAAGTGATATGTAATATCTGTACTCGAGCATGGACTCTCTTCTTCCGACACTTTATAAAATCGAACAGACGAATCGTTGCACTACATTAAACACGAGTTACTCGTTTCAATTCGTTTGATAGACCACATCACGTACAGAGAATAAAGATTAAATGAACTAACTTAAAGTATATTAAAACTCACAATAAGAAATTAAATTACTACTATAAAGAAGCAGAGATTATCTTCGAGAGCTATTTCGACATGTTACTCGAATCCCAGGCAAAGGTCGGAAAAGTAAATAAGTACATATTATGTAATATAATACACAAGTATTAAAATAATTAAAATAATGTGACGAAAGAAATCAAAATTCCGAAATTGGTGCTAATATCAGCCTCAAAATTGTTTCGTAAACGTTCATTTTCTGCGACTACTTCGTCGTTACGGGGATTCTCGCGGGAAAGTAGCTCAAAGAGAGAAATTACCAAGCGGACCGCCCTCGCAGCGGATAGAAACACTTATTTTACTTACGACTCGCGCGCTTCGGGCTGTCAGACACAGTACGAATCATCGAGGAAAGAGTTAGAGGTGGAGGAGGAGGACGAAGGCGGAGGTGGTGTGTCTATGTGTCGGCCACACCGGCCTGGAACTAGGCTTCGGGTTGAGTGAACGGACTGACGGACTGACGGATCACAAAACATCCATTATTTTTACGCTTTAACGCAATCGACCGCGTCCTGTCTTGCGCGATATTCCAATACGGGGACGTGTCCACTATGCAATGCTCTCCTACATTAGCAGGATCTCATTTTCATTTTGATTTTACAATTTTTGTCTTTACTACACAAGAGGAACTCTCAATTGAGAATTATATATATTCACTATTATAACATTTCAGACATTAATTGCAAATATTCAGATTGGAAAATTACATTTTTTTTTAAATAGTATACATGGATGCAGATTTTACAATTCCTTTTATTATTCCCCCTCGAACGGTTTTGAATCCTCTGGATAAAATAGGTACAATCTGTAACTTCCTTTGGATGTTCCAAATTTTTCGAAGTAATCAGTTCTCCCAATGATGCTTTATTTACTAGAATGTCAAATAATAGTTATCTTGAGCGTATATAATATTTTTTATATATTAAGTACCATGTACACCAGGAAATTTGGTTTTTCCAAAGGGAAGTGCTCCAAAAAGTTGAGTGACAATCCATACCTATATAATTATTAGCAATAAATATAGTAAAAATGAAATGTTCCAGTACTACTTGACACGTGTAACATGTTAAGAAGATCTTTTCCAAAAAGAATACATAAAAACGTAGTAAAGCACAATTTGAAAGTTTTAATTCCCTCGATTGTACATCTATTATTTCCTTCGTTCAACGATTAAACTCTCAGGCACGAAGGGCAGCGAGGTTTTCGGTTGTCGTCCAAGTAAAATTGAAAAAAAGAAAACAGGACGCGAATGATGTAAGACCGCGTAATGCGAGTGTTGATAATCGCGAGGTGGAAACGTGCGAACCGCAGCCTCTCTTTATAAAGTGACTTCATAAAGGCGCGGGTAACAAAAGGTGTCGAGTTTCAAGTACGACAGGAGACTTTGACGTGTCCAAGTACGTTCACAGTTGGACAACTACTCTAGCCTCATTATACGACCCGCGTAAATTTATCACGCGAAAGGTGAACTGTCGCGATCGTTTTTTGTTATCCCCTTCAGCGACGATTGTTCCACATAGGTGTTGTATATCAGCACCACTCTGTGTTATCTGATCGTATTTCTTCTTTTTTTTTTATTTCTATACTCGTCATTCAAATCGAATTCCTTTCTATTTTTGTCTCCTGGTTCTTTAGTATTGGAAACAGATTCTCATCAAAGACATCGATGGATTCACAATTCTTTAATTTGCAGTGTCAATTGTAATAGACGGTTGGATTATCTATAATCTATATTCACATTTATATCACTTGTGTCAGATTTCACGCAGGATTATATCAGGTCGTTGACTCAGTTCTACGGATTTTTTAGTTGAAAAGTATTTGTTAAAATAATACCGTTGCAATTTTTGTAATTTTAATTTCAACAAACAGGTTTACCATATGTCTTCCTTCCACTTCAATATAAAACTCAAATCTGCAGATCATAGATCGATGTACATTTTCAGATACTCCTTCAGCATCTCGTATTGCCTGTTGTCATACAACTTTTGAATTAATGTACTCCTAAATCAATTCTTCTGTTTACATTCAATAAGTGAGGCATTTGCGACTTCGAACGTTCGTAAATATAAACGTTCATTTTACATCGGAAGGATTGATTTTAGGACCTAAATTCTTAACACTATTAACTTTCTTTCATTGATGTGAACTATATCCCTGCGTTTCCAGTTGGGAAATTCAAGTATTCCCTAGCAAAATAAATAAAAGAAGGAAAAGTGAAAAAAAATAGGTCTGTTTTACGACTTCAAAATAACAAAACAGATAATTTTGAAATAAAAATTTAACGGTCTGAGCGTTAAAGGGTTGAATCGTTCCCTTAGAGCAGAGACGGGCAAATTCATTATCTAGATAAAGAGCTTCGAATAAAACATCAAAAAAGTTCTTCGACATTTTTGAACGTAGAAATACCAATTTTTATAATAAAATAATCCTTCTTGAACAAGTCAATATTTAGCAAACAATTAATCTCACCAACGATTTAAAGATCTAAAAATTCTGCCCAACTCTGCCTTGGAGTACGGTTCACCATATAAAGTCAGTGACACTCGTCCATTGGCATCGTTTTCATCGAGGCTTCATCGGTGGACGAACGTTTCACAGAAGACTCGTCGTTTCGATCGGGCGTCATCGGCTCGTGGAAAAGAGGCGAAGGAACGCAGCAACAGCGTCGCGCGATTCCCGTTCCCATGGCGCGCCGTCCAGCATCCGGCGATCCAATAAATCCCGGAATAATAGAAACGCTCGACAGAGCGGCGGAGTCGATATCCTTCCTGGTGCCGCAGGAAACGATCAACGGCGGCGCGGCAGCGGGCTGCCCTCGAAGTCGGTCATCATCGTCGTTGGATCCAGTTACTTACTTCTCGCTCGGCACCGACCGGCAATCGATTCGTCTCCGTCGGGCATAACCGATCTGCCAATATCGGGTCTTTCCTGCGTTTAGCCACGTCCAACGATTTCACCTGTACACACCTGTGCCGGGTAATCGTCGCAATAACTCGGACTCGTCCTCCTCTTCCCCCTCCACGCCCCTCTTACAGGCTTGTGAATGAGACGTCTCGTCGAGGCGTCTGAATTTTTCACGCTCCCCCCTACCCTTTACTTCTCTTCCTTCCTCTTCCAGTTCGATCGCTCGATCACTCGTGAGCTGAATAAAATCCATCTAGTTTCGTGTCTGGAATATCGTGTTTTCTCCTGCGGTTCGCTCGAGAGGATTGGAGATAATGATTTTTCAGGAGGTGAAAAGGAGTTCAGGGGATTTGTATTCCATTTTGTAATACTTTGTATTTAGATCGTACCTTTTCGTTTTTGTGAAGAATTCTGAATATGGTTGGTTAATTTAGGTGGTGGATACAATGTAAAAGTAATTAGCAGAAATTGGATAATTTTGAGGATGTGTAAAGACATTTAAGGGGTTGATCTTCCATTTTTTAACACTTGTGTCATCACATTCTTTTTGTCTTGGTGAAGAATTCTGAATATAGCTGGTCAATTTAGATGGTGGATATAATTTGAAAGTAACTAGTAGAAATTGGAGAATTTCCTGCCATTATAGCTCCTGGAATCGGTTGGTTAAACTGGTCTCTAGCATCAATACCAATACAGTCCTTCTCCCATTTTCAATTCATAAGATCTGGTAGTCGATCGAAGAATGTTCCTTCGACTATCATTGTCATTCTGTGTACATTACAAGATGATGCATCAGAATGTACCTACAATGCTCCACAAATCGACGGTGAATTAAAAAGGAAGCAGGAGCTCCGTTACTCAAACAGGCCACACATGGATTCAATCTAATAAGATTCCATTGTAGCCCAACAACACACACTGTATACTTCTAATTCGCTCCGTTCCGTTCCGGTATCCACGACACCACGAAACAGAAGCCCCGCCACGCTTTAACGAAATTTGCCCGAACCGTCACGCGAACAGATAGAAATTTCGATTCTCGTGGGTTCGCGTCTAATTTCGCTCTTCCCAGACGTTTTTTTTTTTTTTCAATTCCTTTGCCTTGCTACGCTTCCATAGAATTAACTTCAGCCGTCATTTGTAAAAGAACACGTCAGAAATTTCGTTGATTGTTCACGAATTCGTTTCAGAAAGACTACAGTTCCGAAATGTTTGGACATCAACGGACTGTGAAGTTTGTTCTATCGATAGAGGCGTTCTGTTTTTTTTTTTCTTAGACGATCCACGTGGAGATCCACTTGATTAAATTAAATGTTCGTGTGAGAAACGATACTCGACGTCTCGATATTAGTTACGTTCACCAGGGTGGGGGATCAGGGGGTATTTCGGATCGGTGGATTTCTCACCTTCGGATCGAGTAGTGGTGGACGGCCACAAAAACCGACAGAGATCTGCGGTGGACGACTTTCCCATGAAGCCAGGGGTGGAGGACGCGGGGCAGGATGTGCCAGGACCAATCAATTGTACACGCCGGTCTCCTTCTTCTTTCCCCTCACCATTCCGATTTCCTATTTTTTCCCTGGACTCCTCTACGTCCGGAACGACGTCATCTCTCTTTCTCTTTCTATCTCGGACCGACCAAGAAATTTTCGCGAGCGCACGAAAAACCTTGATGAGAACCGCCGTTTTTCGGGGGGTTAGGTTGACTGGTTCTTGCCAGGCGAACTGTTCCCTTCGGGTTCGAAAGAGTTGCAGTAGCAATGAGGGGAATCCGTTAAAATAACGGTTAGGTCGATAGCACGTAATTCTACTTTCAGTATTTTGATTAGGTTTACTAATGAGTGATGCACCATTGTGTTTACAAGGTAGCCATTGGTTTAAGTTCGAACTACCTTTACGAATTAGGATCGAAAATCACCTGGTGACTTCGATGCCACGATAAGACCACCATCTAAAAAAACGTTTCCTCAGGTCCGTCCTTCACAAGCTTCCTAAACCGTGGACCAAGTCCACGATACTTCCACAAAGTACAATAACAATTAAATTCAAGACCTTTTTAGAAGGCCAAGAAAACGAGGTAAACAATCGTTTGAAAACGAACTCTTAGTCTCCAGTAAATCCCGGTTCAACGAATCCAAGCTGTCTGGACGCAGGTGAAAAGAGCGTGAAACGTTTTCCATTTTCATTGGCAATGATCGAACAATCCATTTCGCGGTGGGGGAGGAATTTCAAGGCACGTCTATGTCTTATCCAGGAAGATGGTGGTCTCGATCGAAAGGTGTTTCGTATGCGGGCCACGCGATACGTCCTTCGATTTCCCGGTTCGAAGATCGTGAAAGTGTAAGAAACTGCGCGGCGAGATCCACCGGGCGGCTGGTTATCGGCCCAGAGCTCGCGCGCGCGCGCGGTGGGATCGATAAAAATGCAAGGTGGCACGCGGCCTGGACCTTCACCGGCTGTGTGCAGGCGGGCAGGGTGGGCGGACTAGCAACTAGAAGGCGACCGGGAAGGCAACTGAACTGGAGTGGACTGGCAGCAGGCTGCAAACGGGGTCCTCGTACCGTGGCCGATCTTACACAGGCGCCACGCAACAGCGAATGTCGGAAGAGAGGCCACCGAGATCCTTGTCACGTGGATCGTCGTGTCCGATCCATCGACCTCCGGGAATTGGATTTCGACGGGTGCTTTATATGGCTTAACTGAAATTCCTCGACCTGTAATAAGGCCCCTTTTCCCTTTAGCGGTTGGCAATGAAGGTGACACTTGAGAATTTTTTTTTTAAAGAATACAAAGAAGATCTTGGAAAGAAGACTGTTTGACCTGTATTTATTATACATTCAGGTGGATAAAAAAATTGTTGGTTTCAATAGTCCTGTGGTGTAGATGGCGCTAATTGCGTTGATCCGAAGTTGCAGTGTATACAAACGGTGCCCATCGTAACGTAAAATAATTAATCGATTTGAAATATTTTTATGGCATTTATGTTTGTAATTGAAACAGGTATTGTATGACATGCTATTGAAAAGTTTGAAACATTAATTCTTTTGTTATTCAGAATGATATACGTAGAATTACCTCCTCTTTTTGCATGTCTTTGTTAAAGCTGATATCAAATGCGGCCATTTTTTTTTTCGACTTTATGACGGGTCGTACGATAGACGTTGGAGTAATATTCAATAGACTTTTTGAAATTTTTATTTCGGACCACTCTACATCGAGGTATCGTTTGTACAGTGCGGTTTTGGATCAACATGATTAGCGCCACACTACACGAATATCGAAACAAAATTTTCTTTCATTTGTTTGAAAGTATATTAAATAAAGGACTGGACGTTTTTTTATCATATCTTCTTTGCGTTCTTTAAAAAAATTCCATAGAGACCACCATTCCTAACCTCCTAAAGATCACCAGAGAATTAACTAATTAACCCATCCGCGTACAATTCTCTGTTCGTCGAAAGAGTAAATATAACGCCAAGAGTTATTCTAAAAAATTATAAAAATACGATCTGTCGAGTTTACGCGAGTAATTACCCAAGAAAGATTCGTTTCGTGGATAGGCGTGTTAGGGCTGCAGCAGAAACCACTGTTGCACGAAAAGATGGGGTGGGGGTGATTGGGGCGACAGGTATCGAAACGAATTGCGCCATCCCGGTCCCTCTCATTTCAGCCGAGCTAGATTGTACATACGTGGTTTCTGACTCGCGAGCCTGGGACTCGGGGGGATAGATGCGACGATCGTGCGTGAAGATAGAAAAGTTGTAAAGCTGGTCGAGAGCCACGGAACGGGACGATTCGTTGCGTGCAGAAACGCTGCGCTCGCATTAGAATATTCCAATCTCTATCGAACGGTTTCATCTCATTCATATCTCCTGGCCAATCCAACTACTTTGTGTCCGCATGATCATTTTAATTTTCCCGGTCCCGTCGTGTCGCTGACTGACTGGAAATTCAAAGAAAAGCATATAACCAGGACGGTAAAGCAAACGAACGAAAATTTGAAGTTACTTTCAATATTTAACCACTTATACAATTATTCTGTACAGAATCAAATCATTGGTTGTGATATTTAAAGTGTTGCCTTTTGAATGACTTCTGTGGATTTCGTGACTACAACATTGACTGAACCATCAAATTTTGTAATAATATAAGACCAACTTAAATTTTCAATTTTTATGAACTCCTTTTATTCTTCGGTAAAGGACCGATTATATTCCCCAGAAAAAAGTGGTTCGTTTCTATTTTAACCACAATACATAAGGATTGAAAATTTTACATATGGTTCCTCAGTCAGCTATTGGATTATGAACGAAAAGAAGGTGTTTCCTAGAATTTCATCAAACTTTTTCTATATCAATTACCACATAAATCTCTCTAGAGTTATTAGAGGCAATCCCATCGATCTTCAACGGTACCCAGAAGTATTCGTTTCATGATCATTTGGCAAGCATACATAAGAAATCCGATACAAACTGTAAAATTAAGAAACATAAGGAAATAAGGTGGTCATCGGTGTGGCAATTCGGTGAACCCTTTTTCACCCGGATAAAAAAGGGATTGCTAGCAGAATGGTGTTCCCCACGCCCCCAAAGACGGTCGGTCACGGTGATCTAGGTTTCGTGACACGGATTTTTGTCACATTTCTTCGCGTTTCGCGTACATTAACGGTAACGCCGCGGTACAAATTCATCGTGGCCGCCGGGATTTCGATCAAGGGAGAATACAATGCCTCGATCGGGATCAGGTGGATAATCGGCAGATTATACCACGCGGCTAACTGTACCACTGGAGGACTTCCTACTGTTTTTTTTTTTTTTTTCATTCGTTGGAAAGACCCGCTCGTATCTGTAATCTTATTTACTCTCTCGAATTCACTCTAAATGGTAGCCTCTTGGGAATGAAAGGATGTTCCGGATAAAGGTAGTCCGGCGAAGTGCATAGATCATTGTACTATACGTTCGAGCTCATTGTCTTCCATTGAATCGCGAACTCGAAACAGAATTCGCGCATTTCCCTCTTCTCTGTTGTATTTCTTACAAAGTGTAAAAGTAAAGTTCGTGAAGAATACATGAATCGTGCCTGTACTCTTGTACATTCTCACTTAAATTGCAGGATTTAGTTTGTGAATTGTAGTCGTCAGACTGGTTCAGTGTAGCGATAAAAGAAAATTTTTTACTCATCCGCTGGTAAAAATTGTTTTGTGTCCTTTGATCGTGTCAGTTGTCAGTTCGTGAGTTAATTGTACAGATTCACTTGGCCGAAATATTTTGCAACGAATATTGTACAAGATAATGGCAAAGTGTACCTATGTACACTTTTGTTTATAAATATTGGGATACTTATTGAATATGAGATAAATATTATAAGTAGACTGCGGATTTTATGCATTTATAGACTCTAGAGCTCAGTGAAATACAGTAAAAGTCAAAACTTTCATCGAACGCAATGACTTTTCTCTTTTATTCTTAATTCTAAATTCCTACTTTTGTTTTTCGAAATTTTATTTTGCATAAAAATCCTCATAACTTATAAGTTACTACAAAATTTCTGAAAGTTTCAAATAGATACTGTTTGGGGGATGTTAAATCTCAATGAACAACACGTTAAGATTTAAAACATTATCGCAAATTAAAACTGTACAATCAATCAGCCATTTCTACAGAGGCTTTAGGGTGGTTGATCATCGTAGATCATCAAAGTTCGTGCAACTACCAAAGTGTAAATCAGAACAGGGCTCGAAGCAACATCTCCGTCTGTCGTGTTCGACCTTTCAGAGATCCTCGAACGGATCATTCCCACTGCAGTTCCTCGAAGGGTCGTGCGCTTCCAGTTCCGGTTTTCCGTCGGTGAAAGGAGGAGAGAGTGCCACGTGGTCGATGGAGGGAACACGGAGGTGTGTGTGAGGGGGGGTCCGTTCGAAGGAGGCGGATAAGTGAGATTTAAAGAGCCACCTGTGGAACCTGCGGCACGCGCCACACTCGGCCTAATCCGAAGTCAGCTACCCATCGGTCCGCGTCCCCATCCCATGGGCAGCAGGTAACAGGCACCAAGGTGCATCCAGCCGAAGATCGGACGGCAGCATCTGGGGCCGTGGTCCGGGGTTCTTCCTGGCCAGGTGATTACATCTACATTCTACATCAGTGATGGGCAACCGAGCCCACTCGGGCATGTGACGCGAGGCAGGAAACGTAACGAGATCTTGGATTCAGAAAAGTCCCGGAAAAATTTGGGAATTTATGGGACATTTAATGGAAAATATGAGATAGTCGTAGTGACATACGATAGATATCGGACTCTTGTGGAGGGGTTGCGAAGCAGGACACATCACGAGTCACGAGTCGTGGTTTACTAAGTTTCCGTCTCGATGTTTAGTTATATTTTCCAACATGTTCGTTACCGTCACTTTGTGGACGGATTGTAACGTTTCTTTCGTGTTCAAACCACTCACTAGATTTTTTTCTTTTCATAAAATCAAGAACCAATCGTCATTTTAAGAGAATTTAAAATATTAAAAAAATTCTGTTTAACTACAACAGTTTTTGAGTCGTCGTTCCGCATTTATTCCCGCTACGATGAACCATCTAACTTAACCCTATACTTTCAACTAGTCTGTACTTAGACCCTAGACTGTATTTAGACCACCTCCTCTCCTACAAAAATGTACTCCTTTTTCGAATTCATCGTTTCGTCCTTGGTACAACCATCACAAATAAACCTCCTATTTTCCTCCGTTTCCTTTCCACGGTGTCTCGAACCAAACAGCAGTCAACGATTCGTCGATCGTTCGACAGCTAACACGGCCGGAACGTGTGGATTAATAACTCGTTAAACGGGGCCACGTAATATGGGTGCCAGGGAAAGTCAAATTAGCAAAATCAACGGGTTTGGTTCGGCGTGTGTCACTTAATGTAACTGGGAACGTGTTTCGCTAATGGAACAATAATTAATGCAACCCGCACGGTCGATTAAGCGCAGCGGCGGTCGATCCCCGACGATCGTTTTCCGCTCGCGAGCCGCGTCAAGCGACTTCGTGGCCATTAGAGGCGTTAATAGAGGAAAAACCGGCCGCGACGATCGATCTCGGAGGACGTACGCTTAATCGGACCACGTTCGATAATTACAAACTCGATCGTCGATCGGAATCGGCGATCCTGGGGACCAGTAATGGCCGATACTCGTTGGTCCGACGTAGGGGGAAAGACGTTCTCCGGCGAGACGTTCGTGACCGGAGGTGGAACTACGACAAATCCGTCAGGGCCTACCGGAAATTAATGGGGACTTTTTGCTCGCGGTGCCACAGTCGAAACCGCGAGAGTCTCGGTCACGGAATTGGCGTTCGATTCGATTTTTTTTTTTGTCTTTGTTCTCGCCGCCACGGTTGTCCAGAATCACAATCAGATAGCCCAAATGATTGAAAATGTATTTCTTGTATATTTCGAGACTTCGTGTCGATTTGTTGTTAACCCTCCGGAACTTCTCTGGGTCTTTTATAATACAAGCGAAATTTCACGGTCTACGAAATATTTCCGATACGAAGGGATTGTTATCGAAAGAAAACTTTTTACATTAAAAAATATTGGATCATGTAGTAGAGATCTTGGGAAGTATCCGTGAATATTTTCAGATTTTTTGGAATCTTATAATTTCATATAAATGATCATAAGAAGTTTATACCTAGATCGATCTGAGGCCTTGGTCGTGGATTTGAATGCTGACGGATGATGGGGGTTTGAGTTAATTTCTGTCCTCTTCTTTTTGCCTCGGTGTGTATCCGATTATTAAAATCGAGATTGAGTAATGGAGAAGGTAATAAGGGGATAATGCGAGGTGGATGTACATATGTCGTGTTACCGTCTAATTTCTGGTCGTCCATCATTGAAAAAAATAGTTTTTATAAATAATACACTATAAACGTAGAAACATGAAGCGTCCGTGGAACTGTTTGATCCCTTCAATCCCTAGTAGAACGTTTCTCATATTCTGTCGAAGGAATTCTTTCACCCTTTTGGATCATATCAATTCTGTTACCATGAAACAGACCTGTGCACAATAAGGTTCAATTACATTCCTCCAACTACATTAAACTAAAACCATTTAATTCGAATATCAAGCAAACCGAGACAGTAATGGGACATCGAGACTAGGGATAAAAAAATCAAAATTACTTTATAAATGACTCAAAAATATACAATAAACAGAATAAATGAACATAGTAATTTTATAATAATACGGACTCTAATAATATTATTTAAGTGACTAATTATAATAATAATGATATAATTATTGTTTAAATGAATTATATAAGTTACATTGGAATTAATATTATTATTCAAATAAATCGTTATTATTAGAATTTTCCTTATTATTATTAAATGGCTATGTCTATGCATTCTGTTTATTTTTATATTTTCGAGTTGTTTATAAAATAGTTGGGAGATGACTAACGGAGACAGTACGATAGCCGACAGATCGCTTAACGATATCACGGTAACGCGCGCGTCGATAACGCCACGAAACGCAGGAAACCCAGTGAAATGGGCGGAACACTAAATTCCATCGAGTAAGAAAAATCTACGATTGCGTCTGCTACCAGTGGATTGCCCTCAATAGTGGTCAGTTTTCGATTACATAACGACGTAACGGTACACAATAAAATAGCGTGCAACGACGCCGGCTGCTCGCGGGGGTCGATCATCATTTCTTCGAGCAAATTCTCGGCCGGTTGATTAGCTCGTCGAGGAAATCAGCCTTCTAAATTCCAGTTTTCCCTCAGCAAGAAAAAAAAAAAGGAAAAAGACGTCAGAACGTTTCCCCTCCCCAACTCTCAGTGGCGGTCGCGTGTAACAAACTGGCCCCGCGGCGCTTATTACGCGAAAACGTATTGGATTCCATTGGCGGACGCGCGGAAACGACTTTTCAAAGCGGGGCCCGTTGCGCCGAACGCATCAAAGACATTACCACGCGTTCCGCCGTGAAATAATTCCTGGGATGATTAATCGGCATAGATTCCCCTGTGAAACAACCCGTGCAAAACCACCCCCCTCCCTCCCCAGACCCCCTGGTTATCTTACATGGCCGGTGAAACACTTTGTACACGGGGCGATTAACGATCGCTTGGTCTCGATGTTTCCTCGCAACAAGTTTCTCCCACCCCACCGAGTCTCGATCGAGACGCTAATCGCATTCCGCTTAATTAGACACTTTTCTGACGCGTACAGGTGCCGGATTAGATGGTATATGAGAGGGAACCTGTTTCTCGTTCGATGATCAATTTCGAAGGATTTTTAGTCTGGGTGTATCTTAATCCTTTAGTGGGTCGTTTAATTATGCACGGAGTAACGTTTAATTATGTGTGGAGTACGGATTGTTTGAGCTCGGACACGCGTGGAAGTCGTGATGAAATAATAAAATCTTCAGAGAATGTTAAGATCTTGTCTTATGGTCGAACTGGACGCGGAACTGTAATGGTGCACGGCTGGTTCCGCCGCGGGGCGCTATATTAAACGATATTAAAATACATGTAGCGTGTTTTGCTACACTACTGAGGATCTTGGGTAATAATGTAGTCCAAGCGTGTTTCGATGAAACCGGTGAAGGTTGAAACATGTGGAGACATTTCTGCATGGTAGTTACGAGATACAGTGATTCCTCGATGAGTGCGACACGAATAACGGCGTTATTCCCACCACTGGGAGGTTCCCCTCTGGGATCACTCAGAACAGTGTAAACAGAAGCTATGTAGAGGCCAATACTCAAAATACGTATGCTTTATCTCTACGAATGTAGAATTAGAGAAGGATGGACCTATGGAGATTTAACTTAACAGACTCATATTCCTCTCCTTTGCCATCTTCCGAGCAACTCATAATACGCTACAGTTTCGACCAATAATATAAATACGTGTTCTGTATCTCTACGAACGTAGAATTAGAGAAGGATGGACCTATGAAGACTTAACTAATGAGACCCACATTCCTCTCTTTTGCCATCTTCTGAGCAACGCATAATATCCCACCATTTCGACAACTAATGAAAATACGTGTCCTGTATCTCTACGAATATAGGATTAGAGAAGGATGGACCTATGAAGACTTAACTAATCAGACCTATATTCCTCTCCTTTGCCATCTTCCGAGCAACGCATAATACGCTACAGTTTCGACCAATAATACAAACACGTGTCCTCTATTTCTACAACTATATTAAGGTGGGCCTTATAGATTTAACAATTTGGACCAACGTTCCTTCCCTTGGACTTCTTTCCAGCTCTGGATAATACAGAACGGTCGCGCAAGAACGGCCGTGAACGGCACGTGGCACAGGTGGCTCATCGAGAACGGTCGGTTCGCGAAACCAGCCGCGTCTTTTCCCTTTTACTCGGGGTCCCACCAGCCGATAGGAAGTCGCGCTGACGTCGCGCGCCAGAACTGGAATTACCTGACCCACGGGGCCCGGGCCCCCGTGTATACCACCCGATACACTGCCGCGCGCGATATACCGTCAGCGTGAACGCACTTCGCGGTCTCTGTACGTGGGCTGGTGCTCTCTCGCCATGCTCCAGTAGGCTCACGGATTTTTGTTCATTAACAAGACACACCGCGAGCCGCCGCGACCGCCGCCTCGGATTGTCGAGCGGCGCGCCGTAATCGAAGAGGCCTGCTGCACCACGCGCGTTCGTCTACACACTAACCCGCCGAGGTGTACGATAACGATGACCAGGATTTACGAGCCGATCCGTGATAAACCCTCTGGAACGTGGCAGATTGCCGAACGATATCGGGCGCCGGGGTCAATTGGGCCCCCGTTCGTGGAAAATCAGCTGCAAAGTGGATCCAGTGATTTACGACCGCTCCCGAGAGACTGTATCCCGATCACCCCGTATAGTCGTCCCTTTTTGCGCTCGGTAGACCTATGGCAGGCTCTTATGTACGCGGGAAACAGGGCCTGGGTTGGAGGCGATTGGTCGAGCTCAATCAATTCGAGGTGTTCGGGCCTCGGGTACGGTCGTACGAGTTGGAAATTCGTGATGTGAATGGGTTTTGTATTTATTTAATCGGTAATTGTTATTCTGATAAATTGGTTTTAAATTGTATGCAGGTGAATGTTAATCGAATGTTTATGTATAATTTTCGAATGTAGTATAGCCGAATAGGTTTGTGAATTCTTGTGTAACTTTTTTTGTTGAAGGATTAAAATCAATGAACAACTCAGACTTGTATAATCAAATTTTAAAAACGGCACCTTTAGGTTATAGAATTTCAAAGTCTTCGTGTCTGAATCGTAAAAGTACGAAGATAGCTCACTTATCCCTGACAATTAATTTCCGTTCATCCAATCGAAACCCTTGCCATATTAAACCGTGATAATTACATAATAAATCTTTAAAGACACTTAAATACTCATCAAGTAACCCTCGTGCGTTTACGACTGTTCCGTTGGACCTGAACGTTGATCGCCGGAACACAACGCGCGGCGCGGCGTGGAGATACGCGAAGAAACACAATGGCTCAGAATGCTGTTTTAGGAGTTCAATAGCTTAATTCGAAATATTCCAATTTCGCCCCAAATTAATTTCTGTCCTTTTTTGATGTTATAATTTTTACGTTTTTATCTAAATTTGAAGCAAAATTCATCACAATGTTTCCATTTTTGAACAATTTTCTTGCAAAACTTCTGCACTGCTTCTTGAATTATGAATTTTTAAGCATTGAGACTGACATTACAGGAGGTGGCCCAAATACAGAGTCTAAATATTGACTAGTTGAAAGTATTGAGTCGTGTTAGGTGCTTCACTCTAGATGAACCATCAGGGCAGACCACTTTTTGTGAAGAGACATCCGGGAGATCGCTCACCATTTATTTACTAATAAATATTTTTAAACAAAAACATTACCTTAGAATCTAGAAACTGCAATCTTTGAAATACAAAAACATTTCTCAAAAAAGGTCTTATAGTTTTTGAGACAAAAATTCCCAAAGAACACTCTTTTTCCGGCCTCCTGACTGAGCATGACTTCACTGATGCGTTTACTCCACCACAATTTGAATTCCCAAAACATTGTTCTGGACCATTATGGCAACAGCGAATGATCATATAGCCTTCTACCACGCGTCGAACTCACCGTGGCCGTCGCGCCGCGCCAGCGTGCCTCGTATTAATGTAGATATATGCATTTCTGAATCGATCGTGCACCGGGTATGTACCACGTGCGCACCCGCGGTGGCCAAGTACGGGTAATGGGGTTAATGAGCAACAGGAGCGATCTTTTTGTTCAGCTAAAAACTCCCGATCGAGCGTCGATGTTAATCCCTCGCTCGCAGATTGCGTCGACGTCGGGGCGGGGGAGGAGAGGCTACACACACGCCTCACGGTTGAATATTCATGTCGTACCTGATCGACTCGGGTGCTTGCGCGAGTCCGACTCGCGCGAAAGCCGCGGCGATAGGCTACGCGATAATTGCCGGACGATCGCTCGGGAAAAACTGGACCTGTCCGTTCGTCCGTAAGCGAATCCAACGGATTATTATGAATTATTTATTTCCTCGATCGCGCCTCCTCTGGCATCCGAACAGCGGCCAACAGATCGTTAACGTAACGGTAGAGCTGTCCAGTTGTCAGTCGGTTACCGATAGAGGTTTGACAATGTCACGGGAAGAGTAAATTGTGACGATACGTGTCGAGGGGAAGTACATGTATTAACGGTAGGATGCTTGATCAGTCTTTGTGGAATCTGTACTACCGATCAAAAGTATGGGACATTAGTTGCTTGATGGAATAGTAACTCGTTACAGTAAATCACCGATGTGTATTCGGAGGCTCCTCGCCAATGAGTGTTCAGACGTCCTCCCCACTACTGGGGGGTCTTCCGTGGAACCAGTCCAACGCTCAGTGGTGGGGATGACGTCTGAAGACTTATTGCCTAGGAACCTTCGAACACTTAGCGATGATTTACTGTATTCTGATACGATATAGTAGAAGTTAAAGAATCGGTACATATACAAATCATTTCCAATCAACTCTAGTGCATTACTATTATCAAATGTTTGAAAAGTAATAATCAATTATCAGACCTGGTCCCATAGTTTTGACCGTGTGTGTATTTTCGTGGATAAGTACACGGAAACGAGGATGGAATTCGTTGCGATCTCAATATTATAGAAATCCTCGTAGATACGCACGAAGATACAGAGGAGATAACAGTCTACGATGTAGAGAAACCTGTAACTTGTATGAATTCGAAGAAATTCTGGTATCGAATAACGATGCCAAGCTTCCAGACAGTACATCCACTTCCTCCAGTTCGAGGTTACGCGTACGTATACATCGGTGTTCGTACATCTAGTCGTTTTATCGGGAACTATTTCAAAAAGAGAATCCCCATTAAAATCCCCCCGCTAAGCAGGTGGAAAAATAAACAAGGACCGCTCGTAGCATTTAAAAGGGAAACGGCAAGTGCACGCGAGACGACGGAGCACATTAAGAACCGTATACACGGGGCTAGCCATCTTTACGATCGAACCCGGCCACGTGAGAAAGAATGCAACACGGAAGCTGGAAAATCTTCGGTACGCTCCCCATATTGATCATCACGGGGATACCGTGCATTCCGTTCGCCGATTCGAATAAATTAATAAACATGAACGCGAAAGTGGAAGGAGGGGCGATCAAGGCGCCACTGGCTGGATTCCTCGAGGGCCTTAGAGTTCCACGGGAAGGGGTGAAAGGGGGGGGGGGGGGATGCTAGGGGCTAGTGATCGGGGGAGCGAATCCTTTTCCAGGATCCCATCAGAAATACCGAACCTCTTTCGCGTTCCTTTATGGGCCCCGACCGGTTGCATAATGTATCCATGTTTTCGCGTGAGACTCGGGCGGTTTCGAATGTTATCCCCCTTGCTGGAAGGCCCATTCCGCGCAGGGACCGAACTATACACACTAGGCCCATTGTGGCGGCGAACGTTTCGCGAGCAAACTCACGGACGAAGCAGAGCAGGAGGCCAAAGAGAGGCGAGAGAGGTTGTTCCTCGGTCGAGCAATTTCTTGATGCATATTGTCACGCGTTGTTAAGCCCCAAGAGCACCGCCATTACGGGCCCCCCGAAGGGGGGATCGACGCGCGGCGGAGGAAAGGATCAGGCGGGAAGAAGGTAGCCGTGCTCTTCCACGTTCTGGCCCAGCGCTACCGGCGGATCGCTACCGCCAACGGTTGCGCCGACTAGGCTGACTAGTTAAACTGCCAGAGCATCGCCTATTGCTGTTTACGTAAAGGGATCATTCGGAGGGTGAATTGAGAGATTCGGAGATTCTTCCAACGTTTACATCTTTGTCCGTCGAAATTTTTTGCCAGCAGCGGTATTTATATATCATATAACGAGTCGAGTTAGTAATTACGAATAAAGGGAGGTGATGACCATTTAGATGGTATAGGGACACTATATTCTCACTATTTTCAGTGGCTCTGTTCATTAAATCAACTATAGTTACTCGTTTGTCATTAACACTTTGACTACTAGGTCACACAAATATGGGTGACACGTAGATTGTAAAAAACCTCCTTCCTCCTCTGAACGGTATCACTATGACGTAGATCTGGTTACGCAGGCAACGAACCCCGTAAGCGGATTCCAAAATAGTTTGGGTGTACAGTAAATCACCGATGAACATTCGAGGGTTCCTACTGACAGAGAAAGGGCCCCAGATATAACGCTGACTTTTTAACGACGTTCAGCACTGTGATAAAACTTAGTATTCTGAAGCCAATGATATTTATCTCAGCCGCAGGTGGCCATTATTCTATGAAACATTTAATATTCAGTGTCGAAGAGTTCCCGAACACTCATCGATGATTTACTGTAATCAGTTATAGTTCCATCAATCATAAACTCTGGTCCCATACTTTTAGTCGGTAGTGTACACGCCCAAACCCTACCACGAACATCGTAAACAAAGAAAGCCCTCGAATGGTCAAACCGAAGACGAGGCTAATCGCTTAGCCTCGCGAAAAACTAGTTCCCGTGGTTGCAAGGACCAAGAGAGCCTCGCGGGAGCTCACCTTCTCCCCCCGTCCCATAATCCCGACCACACGCGAGAATCGTTTTGCTTACGCAAACACCAAGGCGAGTTCCCCTGTGTGGCGCACAGTTCGACCGTCTCGTTTCCTCATCCGAGGCCCCGACAGTTAGCTCCACACGGGCCCGGTCTCTAAAGAGTACGGCCGTGGATACTAGACGGGGGGCTAGTTAGTAAAGTACGCGGCCGTTCAGAGTCTGCCATAAACAATGGTTTTAGCGAGTGCGTACATACAACCCGCCACCACGGGCCCCGTATACACGGCGGGGCCCACTGACTCCCACGGTATACCAGAGGGACTACCCAGAGTCTCTACCACCGAACGACTCTACCAGAGAGCCTAGTCTTTACCCGTACTTTGCCCGTCGACGACTCACCCACTTTGCTTTACTTAAGGCCCGTTCGCAAAGTCTTGCACCAGCTTTTCGTCCCTTCCCTCTCTACCAATTCCTTCTTGCCGAACGATCGTCCGGGGGCTTTTACCTGACGTTTACTCGGCTTTCTAGCTACATTCCAGGGTCCATTAGGAGGGCCCGCGCACGTTGCTAGCACGAGTCCTCCTCCCCCCTTCCTCTTTCGACTACTCGTGGATACCTGTGTACAAGCAGAAAGAACGAGAGAGATGGTTAACAGCGTGGTAGCGTCCGTGGGGGGCTACGAGCTAAACAATCATCCTCGTCCTCATTTCCGATAAGTTCCCGGCTTTTTGCGGAAGCCTCCCGAGAGACCGGCTTCGCTTTCCGTTCTTGCTCCCTCTCCGTGTCGTTTCAGTCGTTCTCCTGACTTTTTTTACCCGCCAGGGAAGGGAGGGAACAGAAAATGATCGTTGTTTCTCGATTGCCAGGGATTCGAGGTCGCTACGAGAAGGCATCTCCGGATGGGGTTTGAATTTGTAGACTTTTGGGGGGTTGCGAAGAGAGATCGATTCTGGGGAATATGTTGACGATACAATTAGTTATAGTGTATAGATGATTACGCTAGTTTGTAGAGGGTTCAGAGAGTATATTCTGTTTTTCTGCTTGCTTCTTTTTCTTGGTACCCCGGTTCTTGTGCTCCAACAAAGACACCTGGCAAGATTGATCTTTTTTAACATTTTTACTGCCACGTCACCCAAACATGGGGGACACATACACCGCAAAGAGGCTGGAGTATTTAAGTACTATTACAATGTCGCAGTATAATTTAAAACAAGTCCAACAGTCTCTATTGACTAAATACATGTATTTTCGACGATTTGTATATTTTTCACTGTGTTAATCTGCTAAATGTTCGACTCTGTTCGAATGTTCCAAGTGTATTTGCGAGTAATTTACTATATTCTTCTATAAAATGAATAACTTTGTATTCGATTAAAACCTGAAACGTAGAATTTGGGACGATAATGGCAGCTATCGTTGCCGTGGCGTATCTAATACTCGTAGAAGAGAACGTTGATTTATGTTATTCTCGAAGAGGAATTGTACTGCAGAATATGTTAAAGGATGAAGATCTGACTCCCACGAACAGAACAGACTCGCGAATTTCCCGCGGAACGCGGGAGCCGCTTCGAATTTCACGGATGACCGACGAACGCTCGATGACGATTGGGCTCATCCGCCGATTCCCCGGGATGATTTTACGCCGTTCCTCTCGCGCAATTCCGGCCGCGGGAACGGGAAGGTATTCCTGCGGTGCTTACCGACCCTAACTTCGCCCCGTGGTTTTATTAGCGCAACATGGTAAATTGTGTCTGTACAAGAGTTGCGTTCCTGTGAAGATTCAATTTTAGAGTAAATACGAGCCTCGACTGCGTTACTTTGCTAGGAAAGTACGGTTATGAACAGCAAACAGTCCTGAAAACCGAAGCTCTTAGTTTCCCGCCAAGACTCATTCCCAAGACTTCGTCATTGTTCAACGTAAGGCCACCATGGACACTTGCCTCCCCTCCCTGGACGGAAGAAAGTGGCTTTTGCCCCACCGTACAAGAAAAAATTTCGAAGAAACTCCCTTCTTAGAGTTACAAAATTTTTGCGTAATACTTAATATTCTAGTATAATTTAAAACACGATCAACAGCCTCAACATTTCCAACGATTTATGACTTCAAAAACAAACTAAAGCGTGTCTGACTACGTACAGCCTTTTTCACTGTGGCAGTAGATGTGTTAATATTTGTGCCCTCCCCCTGACTGATAACCTGGCTACGCCCATGAAGGCCACCCGTATTTACTTTCGAATTATATTTCCAAGTTTGTGTCGAGACTGATGATACGAAACGGTCTCAGGAGAACAGTAATCCGTGAAACAAATCTGTCATGATTAATAATAAATCGATGTGTGATTTTTAGAACATAAAAGAAATACCTTTTTGACCGTTTCACCTGCTAAATTTTGATGCTACACCACTGTGCGCCGATTCCTCGCCGTGACTCCGCGAAGAAAAACAATTCTCCGGCTTCTCGTGAGCGGAGGGGTCCTTGCATCTAGGTCGAGGGCCCCGGCAGTCGTGGCCCGAAACGACGCCTCTCCCCCATTCATCCTTTCATTCATCCGGGGAATCGCTCGTGGCCAAGCAGGCCCCTCCCTACTAGCGCGGCGGCCTTCTCGGGCCAGTAATAAGCAAAAAAGGACCTGGCGGGGCCCCGTCGGCCCATTACGCGGAAAGGGACGAAGAAATCATCTTACAGCGGGCGTAAAAAGCGTGGCAAAGCCGATTCGACCGCGGCCTGGGGACCACCGAGCCTTATTTTTCTGCCACTTCGCGGCGGCGACTCGCGGACACGCTGCTTCTCCTAGACGCCCGTAAGCGAGGCATTGTCTACGGTATTCTTGCCCGCCGGGTCGAACGAAAACTGTGTTAACATTTTCTGACCGGGGATTTCTAGCCCGATCGGCGTCCACCCGCCGCGCGTAATCGAACGCGAGAGAAAAACGAAAGATCGCCGCTGGACGTAGTAGTCTATTCGTGTTCGGGATTTTCTTCACGGCTGTTTTGCTAGCCGGTCAAACGGGGGATCTTTGTTCTCGGGCATTCTGTCGACGGGATCTCGTAGCTTGTGATCGAGTTTGTTGCTTGAAACGATGGAGTTGAAACGTGGGATTACGGGACTTGTTGGTGGATGGACGGTTTTGTTATTTTTTTTTTGTTTGCTACGATATCGGCGTGTATGAATTACTGGAAGTAGAGGAAGAGAGTAGTGGTACTGTAATAGTGAGAAATGGTTGGGAGCTACTTATTTTTATGGTGTTAAACAACTGTGGATTTTTGATTGAATGATTAAGTTGGAATATACCTTGTATTAATTACAGTAGACCACCGATTGTCTGGCCCCGCTTTAACCGTACCACATTTTTGTTGACAAGTAATATACAATATATATCGCATTAATAAACGAAATTGAATTAAAGAAGTAGAAACAGATTACCGATTTTTCTGTACAAAATCGTATTTAATAAACATTTTGTATCTGTATGTATGTGTAAATATATAATAAACGTTATTGATACGCTTATATGTATGTTAATTTTTTTAGTATCTACCTAGCATTGATAAGTGATACATGTTGTCTGATTAACCGGCGAATCGTTTATCCGGCCAGAGGTCTGATCCCATATAGGTCAGTTAAGCGGGAGTCTACTGTCCGTAATAATGTTCTCTTTAATATGTTTCAATGAATCGATTCGATCAGAAACTTACAAATCTGCAATATGATTATTAATTACGTTCAAATATGTGTATCAATGTATTCTACGTTTCCTAAGCTGTGAAAATAATTGAACTAAAATAAACTTTCCTAGAAATATTTGTTAGCCTTGGAATTATATCCACGGTTTATGGAATATGTTTTTACACGTTGATAAATGCGCATTCTGTATTTTTTAATTTTTTTCATTTCAGAAGGAGACGAGGGGTTGATCAAACACCTCGTCCAGACCGACGTGGTGTTCTTCGAGGCGGAGGAGGGTGGCGGACGACGAGGGTTGGAAGGAGGGTGGCGTGCTATGATCAGCATGGAGCTTCCGGCACACACGACGCAGCATGGTGCTCTTCACCTGGGGGTCGGGGTCGGGGTCAACCCAGGTGACCCAGCCGGAAGTGCCCTGACCGCCATTCATCCGCATCCTCAGGACCCCCTATCCCTCCACCACCATAATCACGGAGCAGCAACACCCGGAGGTATGCACGAGGACTCCAAGAAAAAACGTATGTTTCTTCTTTCGAATCCATGTCCCTTCATGCCGTACAATAAGAAATCGGCAGGGAAGAGTCGTTCAAAGATTCCAAAGAAACTAAATGGTCAGGAAAGAAGACCTAATCGAGTTTAGATATTTCGATTAAGACACTTCCCTGCGATCTTAGGTTTATTTAATTTAATTTACTCGTTCAATACGGTGATTTTCGAGTTTGCTGTGCCCCCCGTGACATGATATGTTAAGTGTTCAGAAAATATAAGAATACCAATTCCTTCGCTATAGATTATTCGAATGTCTAGTAGTTAACATTTAATCCACTGAATATTTTATACAAAAATTTATCCTCGAATCGTGAATAACTTTCGTCAGAAACTTATGATATTCACTTTCATTGTCAATATTTACTGCGTCTTCAGTGGAGTTTCTTTTCGAATTTTCTTCCTTCAACCTTAACTGACACGTGAACATCTTTGTAAGAACAGATAATCGACCCTTTTAGTCTACGAATAACTCGGAAGGAGGACGCTCGCTACATACAATGTTACGATATTGATTGTCAATAATTTAAAAAAGCATCCAATTGTTTCTATAAATTTATAAAATGCAATAACTGCAGTTATCATAGAAGAAGCAAGGATTTAATAGCGATCACTTCCGTATCTCTTGCGCTGCTGGCGGCCATAGGGTTAAGCGTTCAGATAGAGGAATGTTTGTTCTGATTATTAAAAATATATATTCCGACTAGATGATTGTCGAGATACACGGGGAATACTGTGTCAAGTAAATTGCCCGTAAAAATAGCTGATCAATGTAATAGAAATTCCACATGTCCCCGGCAATTTCAATCACCAAGTTACCGGAACAAACGAGTTTCGGCAAGCACGACGCCGCGATCGATGTTTTGTCACCGTAATTGGTCTTCTTCTTGTCCGCGTGTTCGATCCCCGATGTCCACCCCGTAAAAACGAGCCGTTCCCGATCCCGACACTTGTATATACTGGTTCTTCGCCGGCCGGCGTGGTATCAGCACGCTTCTGGACATTCCACGGATTCTTCGTTCGCTTCTTTATTCCTCATCGTCGATGTTCGCTATTTGATCGATGGACTTCCATACACATCGCGGACTCGCGTGCCATTATAATATTCGAGAACTTTCACGCGTGGATGAACGCACGATGACTCGCAAATAAACAATTTCGTTTTTGGAATTGCCCACATTTTATCCCCGTCTCCTCTTCTCGCATTCTATTTTTAATAACCAATCTTTTTACCTAATTGTAATGTAAAAAATTATTTGGATTCTTTGGATTGTTTTCGTTTTTTTATTAACGTATCGACTATTGATGAGGAGAATTCATGACCATATTTGAACTTGATCACCAGTCAATTGGAACATAATGTGTAGATAGAGTTCGTTTTTCAATACTTGGTGTCGGTGTTAAACTTCATTTGTTATTCGATCGACGGGGATAAATGTCTGTTAAATTCCGTACGGTTTACGATTTTTTACAATTTATTTTAAGTCTATAGAATCTAATTTTCCTTAGATTTTAGAAAAACGTTAATAATGCTCTACATTAACTTTGCTACTTTTATCCCTTAACCGATGAGGTGGAAATTTTACTACTTATTATACAAGTAGTACTTGTTTTGCATTCTAAGGTTTTGCACTGTAAGGAACTATTGAATAGAAATAAAATATTTTACAAATATTCATGATGTTCCTTAAACCCCACTTCCCGAATTAAGGGTTGAACAGCCATTTATTTTCCACAAACCTAATACAATAGATATAATAAAATATCTACGATCAAAATCAAGACACGTATAGTGCAAATTAAATTCATAACATCCTTTTGATTGAAATCACAACGCAAAGCTTCCTTCTCTTAAACCATAATAACATAACCTCACATTCATATTCGCGAAATGAATAAATTCCAAAGTTCAGACTATCGAAATATCAGCCCAGGCGGACAAATTCACCGCGAGTCATTCTAATCGTTTTTCTAATTGACAAATTGCGTCTTACAGCGGCATCCATTCATCTTCTGGAAAGATGGATGGTAACGATCGTAAAATTCCCAACGAGAACGACTTTTACGCGGGAAGTCGAAGTTCCAGGGGCTCGATTCACGAGAATACATGTATACTACCGAGCTTGACTCAGCGAACGGGATGCATCGTCATCGCGGCGAGATCGTAATAGAAGCATCGGGGGCCGGCGCGCGGCGTCGACGAAGATTTATCGGCGTGGATTTCCGCGAAGCACGTGCCTCGAGCTTTTTGCCGGTGCAACATTCCAATTCGGATCACGCGGAAAAATATGACCGCGGTATTAGCTGTCGTTCGAGTCCCCCCTACGGACATGCGAAAAATCTATCCTTGATCCTCGTGCTTGCCAGTAATTATCGATGGACGTTAAAGATTTCGATCTTTAGTGCTCTGTTTTCAGATCCCCAGTTTATGCTGCTATGTAGCAGCTTTTTTTCATCCTCCTCTCGATCATCCTTGAATCCTCTTCCTGCACACACTTTCTTCTGGTTGTTTGTTTTTATTTTTCGAGAAATAAAGGATCGATTCTCGCAGGTGCAACGAAGTATTTGCGAAACGAGCGAAGTCGGTTTAATGTTTCAGTAAGAGCTTCTCGTTTTTCAGAACGACGAAGCGGTTTCTGGTGTTAAGGTATCTCTTTAAATTATCTACGATGGTTGTAAATATTCTCTTCTTTATTTTGTTCCCCGCTTTACGTATGGAAAATTGCTCGTGGTAATAAAATGCCATCGGCATATTTATCGAAGAGGCGGAATCTTTAGGAGACTGTGCATTCTTCTTGACGGAGCACAAGTATATGATAGAATCAAAGTCTAAAATATGTGCCAGTGTACGAAATGGCTGGCCGATTTGACATCGCGTGGTATGGTTTTGTTTCTTCGAGGATTGGCCAGGTCTGAGTTAGGTTTGTTTATCTTCATGAAATGAATTTGTCTACTGCAGTAGACATCTACTTTATCACTTTAGTGACAATATCTGGAACACTTCTTGCCGATCAGCAATACGAAACTTCTTTAAATGACATCCAGACATTATAAAAATGGTGTTACTTTGACTATTAGTTCGTTATTTATCACGAGCAAGCACATTTATAAAAAACTATTTTTAAAAATGTACTCATAATAATCTTTCTAAACATGTTTCATAATTATGTTACTTAGAACAGTAAAATCTTACATTGGTCAATTTGTCATTTGTACTTTCGTTAATATTATTTTGACAATTGCCCTAGCAAGTATACAGTCAGCCATTTTGCTAAATGGCAGGATCTATGTAGAATCTAGAGCTTTGGTCCCTATACAAGAAAACGATATCATCCGATCCTTTCGCATCAAAGGTGCTTCCACATAGTAAGAAAATCTGAAGAAACAGAGGGAAAGAACATCAGTACTCAGAAATTAATTAAAAATGTTTCGAATATATAACGGTCTTATGTTCTTGGTCGCAACAAATGGCGACAGAACGTTTCTTCAGCACGTAAAATTTCTTCATTAGACCGTAATGATACGCTGGCGCATCGGGAAGCCTGTTATCTACCGGTGCTTATCGTCGCATCAATATCGGCTTAATTGAATCTTATCCTCGCGGGACATCGAGCTGGCGATACGTGCCGATCCTTCATCAAAGACCGCCGGAACGGAGGGCCGCGTGAAAGGCCTCCTTGTTCCGTACGGAACAATCGAGTTAGCTGAAGTTGCTTACGAGTTCTACCGGCTACGATCTCCCCCTTGCACACGTACATACTGGTATACACGGTGAGATCTCGTTCTCCGGCGTTCACCAAATTCAAGGGGAACCGTTTTGTTCTGTCTCGAAATCGAATCCAAAAATTAATGGAATATGTTCCTTCGGGGCTGATTAACAATCGGATTGATTTTGATGGATGAGGATAGACAGTGAAAAGTAATCTCTCGAGATTCGGTTCTGATAATGAATTTACAAAATTAATTATAGCACTATGGTAGACTTTAAACGGGTGGATGATTTACAGAAATTATTGATACTAAAGAGTCGTTTGTTATATTAAAAATTAGAGGCACGAATCCAGTTCCTGATCAGGACCCAATTCCTGATCAGTTTAGTATGTAGATATCATATAATTAGTTTCTTATAATAAACGTTTTTCCCGAAAACTTACTAAATAATTATTAACGATTTTGAAATTTATACGTAAGATTTGATAGCTCAGAGTGAGATACAGATATATGATTTAAATAATCATCTTTTAAAAGTTAAATTACAATTTAAATTAAAGATGAAACATAGATTTATTCGGATAACAACAATTCTTTTGGATTTGGTTAATTTTTCTACATATACGTTAAAAAAACGGCGATGATCAGAACAGGGTCCGTAACGAAAAAAAAAACATAGAAGTGTTCGACCATTACTAGGAGTTCTATTTAGATAGAAATAAAATAAATATTATAGTAAATTTTACATAGTATAAATGTGTGAATATCCACGGACAACTGATTAATCAAGACTCACCAATTCAATTCAGTTATGAAGATTCTAGTGTTCTTTGTAGCTCGAAAAGCGTAAAGGCAGAATAATTCGTTCGAATAACACTTGATAACATTTGTTTTTCGATCACCAACCTGCCCTTATAAAAATTCAAATCACATGTAAAAATCTATAGGAAGCGATAACTCTGACCCTATAACATGCCATGGATCGCCATCAATGTAATCAGCTGATAATAACCCTAACGTCGATACGAACATTCCACTCACGATTCGGATTTCATTACATCTCCAGCCACACTTCAATTAACCCTGACAAGACATCGATCGTAGTACTCCGGGCATATCATCCGTAAACGGATCATAGTCATCCTTCAATAGACTCGCCACAATCATAATCGTTGAATAAATGAACAGGCGTTCCGATCGACTAACGAACACGTTCCTCTCTCCTATCGATCCTAACGGAATATATTATGGCAACAGTTGTGGTCAGTTCCGAAAGGGCAACGAATGAAGGCTATTCTCGTAAGCAGATGCGTTTTAGCCGCGGCTGTTATCGTAAAATAGGAAGTCAATCGAAAGGTGGAATTAAGAGAGTCAGAAGAAGTAGGAAATTTGAAGAAGAACAGGCGTAATGAGATATTTCACTGAATGAAGCTTTCTGGAATAACTCTAGAACAATAACTATACAGGCAACCCCCGTATAACACGGTGGTTAGCTTAAAAAAGTCTACCTTATACACATACAAAAAGTAGAGTTAGATTCCAAGAGATAATAAAACTATTCTACAAAATTGGGGGTTGCTTAGTGGAACACATACCACATCTATGTCGAGTTTTAGCTTTTTGTACCATCAATAAGCTCTAACCTTAATTTTCCTAAAAGTAGTTGTGTAAATTTATAGTCATCTGGCATATGCCCTCCTTCCACTAAGCCCACCAATTTTCTAATCATGCTAGATCGAAACCGTGTTGTACAAGGGTCACCTTAAACTCAAGGACAAACTAAGATTTTTTAAAACTATAACAATTTACAGAAATTGATATCAAACAGAAGGTTATTCACTCCA
Source organism: Dufourea novaeangliae (assembly GCF_001272555.1). Taxonomy (NCBI): domain Eukaryota; kingdom Metazoa; phylum Arthropoda; class Insecta; order Hymenoptera; family Halictidae; genus Dufourea; species Dufourea novaeangliae. The sequence goes on along the minus strand of NW_015373997.1, from coordinate 483,753 downwards.
CCAAGAGTTCCATCAGATTCACCGTTGCCCAGCAACGTAGGCCAAATATTGGGGTGTCGCAGAACATTTTCCAAAGTTTCAATTACCCCTAATATTATCTTTTTATATCAAAAAAATACCTTCTACAAATTGCATCATAAGAATACATTTCTTATTCGTGGCATTTATGACCAAGAAACATAAATGTTTGCTGTGACTTTCTGGGACAATATAGTGGATTTGATAACGAGGAAACGTGGTGGACAGTTCCCCGAACCCACCCTGTATACACGCACACAATGCCGCCGTGGCAGCAGCCACTAACACGGTCGTGGTGAACCGTGGGGGGAAAACGGGAGGCGAGGCGGAGGAAGAGATCCAGGAGGGGGTCGTTAAATCTAATGATATCAAGTATTTGACAGAAAGAGCCGCGCCGATCTCTTTCGTGGACCACACGCGTCTCTTGAACTTGTGTTTTTCTGGGTACTTTGACACGATTCTTCCAATGATCGTTCTTTTTCCTTTATTTTTTGTCGTTTCGTCACACTAGTTTCTTCTGGTATTAGTATTGAAATTTTGGGGGAAGGATGGGATTTATGATTTGCTATAAAATACTGGGAGGATATGGGTGCTTGGCATTGATAGTGGCACAACTCGAAAAATGTGAATTTTAGGGGAGAGGCTTTTGCAAATTTAAGTTTGTAAAACTAAGGTTGATGTGGAATCTGGTAGCAAACGTCGATGGAATCTAGATATATTTAGTATTAATTATATTATTATTATACTAGAAAAACCCATAAGTGCCAGTGAGAAATTAAGGGATTAATTTTTTCTTTGAGGGGGTGAGCTTATTTATAGATTGTGCGCATCTACAGGTGATGTAGAATACACAGGCAAAATATTATTTCTTAATGTCAAAGGTGAAAGGGGTATTACTCATCACACAAGTGCAAGAAGTGGCCTATTAAGGACTCGCTTCGCTCGTCCAATAAATTTCGAAAACATTGATGCTCTCCTACATCAATTGTCAATAAACGCCAATTAAGGAGTTAAACCTGATATTCCTGTTACTATTATGCAACACCCCAGTTGTCAATTAACGAATTGATGAGTTTCGAAGACAGTTTGTTACGGGCGCCTTCGTCGATGTCGATCTCCGCTCGAGTTTCGATCGATCGTTCATTTATTTAATGACAATCAGTGACCCTGCGATCCGTTCCTATCAGCCGCTCGATATATCAGGCAATTGTATCGCTGTGGATACTAATTGCATTCGCTGACGTTAACGTTAATCAAACCTAAGCCTTTTGTTAATGCAATTCTAAATATTTGTCGTCTCACGCTGAGCGACGTCCGGCCGTTCGAATTAAATTGATCGCGTGGGACCACCTCGGGGCATTGTACCTACATCTCGATCGTCGGAGATCGATATCGTTCGTCCCGCGGCCGATGACGACTGGCCCAGGGAAGATCGGCATCGATAGTGACGGAACAAAGTTCATAATTCACTGTCTATCGACCAGCGTCAATCCTACGATTTCCCTGTTTCCCCCGGATCGATCCGGATATGGTGTAAAAACCTGGATTTCCGATCTATTTAATGCCTTCTATACTCGATACGACAACGAAATCGATATACAAGGTGACTCGGGTCGGGTAGTACAACCGTGCAGGAGGTAATTCTGTAATATAAAATTGTTTATCTTTGATTTGTTATTCCAAATGCTTTACCTAAATTTGTCCATCCCTGACCCAGTATATGTATGCATCTTACGAATTATCCATCTTTGTGGGGAGAGGGTTGTCACAGCTCTTAGTTATAGGGTGACTTAATAAAGTTTTTCCTAACATTTTACACTTTATCAACAGAGTGAAAACAAGTACGAATGAGCTGTTTCAGAAATAACACCTCGATCCCGTTTATCAGTCAGAGCCTTCACTGAGTCAGTAGATTGGTCATCCACTGCATGCAATGAAATTGTGTAATTCGCTAAACAATAATAACGAAAAAAAAACATTTCAATCTAACAACGACTACCAACATTACCAATCATGGAAATACGAGATTACCATCGTACCACTGTTTTTTGAACCGAAACGAATTAACAGTAAGCAAAACACGTAAAGGTAATCAACGATCTAACAGAAATTTACATCCCGAGGTCTAATTCTGAAACCGTTCGATTCGCCGGAAAGTGAAACCGAATTGAACGTAAAGAAACCGAAAAATCGCCAGGAATTTTTATATAAGCCGGTTGTTTCCCGCCGACGCAATTAGTATGGGCGGTTTCGACACGTATCGTATGTATAATACATATGAAGCATAGGTATTCCAGGCGGACGGTTAACGAGCGGACACCGCTCGGTCAATTAGACCGGGGAGCCAAAGAAGAATAATAAAAGTTGGGACGGGAACGTAAATTGGGTTCCCGTGGCCATTTGCGCCCCCGATTTTTTTCGGTTCCCCTTCGATTTTCTCTCGCGCGCACGACCCACCGCGATGGCGACAATGTTTTTAATTGCCAGCCCGAGCGGTGGCCCCGATTGCGTCGGCAACAGGCCGATCGAGCCTCGATTATCTCTAATGGCGCGTGGTTATCTAGTCGCATTAATTTGTAATTAATACCCCCTGGTGCACGGTGGTACCGTCGCGAAATGCTTGCTTAATATCGGGGCGAATTACTGTATACTTTATCGGCACCGCACGATGCTATCATTCCGCCTTACGGAGACCACGACCGCGTTCAGTCGCGCCGTCGATTTTGTAATCACGAACCGATCGACAGGCTGGTTGGTATTGCCTACGACAATCTGGAAAAAGATCGTGTTCCTGGTAAAACTTTCATCGTGTCTGTTAACCCTTTCGTTCTCACTGCAGTCATATCGCTACGCAGACCTGGGCATTTCTCAAATATTATTTCGAATATTATTTCAAATAGCATGGTATTTTCTTTCATAATTATTTCCACGCCTGTGATCCCGTCTGAAATAATATTATTTCAAATATTATTCATAATAGTCCAGAATCAGAATTTAGCAGCTCAAGTGATCGAAAATAAATTTCTTTCATTTTCCAAGAAACTCACAACTTATTATTAATTATGGATGATTTGTTCTTGGCGTTATTGTTTCCCCTAGACCCTTTCCTATCATCAATCTGGGTACAAAAAATAAAGAACAAAATTTCCCACAAATGTAGGCTTTCATGAAGATATTCAGAACACCGTTTGTGAATGATGACGTCATCGAAAAGGATCTCTAAATTTGCCAAAATTTTGTTCATTCATCTACTTCAAATTAAACAAAAATTATACTATTAATTAATACACATAATATTTATTGATTCGTCTTTATATTGGATCGTCTGAGAGATAACTTCCATTACGAATGGTAAATAAAAAACGGTATACGTATATTAACATTAGAACTATTGACGATAAACGCATATCTATTTCGATCGGTCGATAAACGTGACAGGCTTCTCAAACCACACCGACTACAGGTAGGTGCGAGATATATTGAATCTTATCCCAGCGCATTAATTTCATATGCATCGAAACTGTCCGCCTGTGTGAAGGAACCCGACGACGATGAATGCAACGTTGTAGAACCTGCTCGTGGTACTCGCCGTCCCCTGAAATTAACAAGTTCATTTCACAACTCGCGGTTAAGACGTGCTCGGGCTTTGTCGGCTCAAATGAGAAATTAGCGAGCGGACATATTCAGAGGAATATCTGAAAAGAACGTTGTCCTTTGAAGTCTTCACCCACGCAACTTTTACTAAGGCTCTCTTAGGCGAACCTAGATACTATTTCATATGATTTTGTTTTTATAGCCTGAACCTTGATTTATCGGGTTGTACTTTGATTGTGCATCGAGATCGACTTAGAAATCTGACATTGATCGTTCTTCCTCGAACCCGGGATACGTTAGCCCTTAATCATTCTGAACTGTGCCGTTTTGTATTTATTATATCACACTTTGACAAATTTCTCTAAACTCTAACACATGCTGTTAACATCTTAATTCAGATTTGGAATGGATTATGATCGTTTTCCCCCTGAACCCTTCATGTCTACATAAATGCCACATCAGAACCTCTTCAGACCAATTTCAATTTTTTTCAATCTTTCTCAAGCAATGATCAGATCAATTCTCAACCAACTGATACAGAGTTACACACTGTCATTTCTCAAACAAACATTTCGTATGTTGGAACGATCTGAACCCCCCTCCACTGACTCACAATCTTCGTTTAACACCCTGAAAATGTTAGTCAAGGTATTCCTCCGCGTTCGCTGCCCTCACGGATCGCTCGTGGGTATTCCCATCGTGGCAACCCCGTAACAGAGTGACTGGCAGCGCGTAATATTTCGCCGAGCGCGTCTGTGTTTCGCCTTTGGTGGGGTCTCGGCGTTCGGGGTTGAGATAGCGACGGGTTATTTATGGGGTTAAATAAAGGAACACAGCGCGATGCCGCGATACCAGGCAACCGGTACAAATAGGTTCCACAACCCGCTATCGTTCCACGTTGCGAGTCGTCATGATCCGGCCTGGCGTGCAACATTAGAACCTGATCCTTTTTGCGAATGGGCCCCGAGTAGCTTTCCAACGACGCTGATCGACGACGTATCGACGTTCGATCACTGGTACAAGACGGAATGCTTTGGATTCTCTTTTCAGACAGTACCGAGTAGATAGTAGTTGAACGTTCGATGTTGATTTTGATAGCCGTCGATCTCCATTGGTTGCCAATTAAATAAATGGGTGTCTAGAAGAAGGGTGTATGTTACATTTCCTAAAATTTAAAGGTAAACGTAAAAACAATTCATTACTCACTCCAGTGATTAAAGAAACAACTGGTGTAACATATGCCCTCGTTCCACTTTGAAAAATAAATAATAATCTAATGATGGGAAAGTAATTTATTACATCCAACTGGACCTTGTTTAACGGAGAACTCCTTTCGAAAAATTTGTAACATACAGTTTCTTCTTCTTCTAGACACACATTCACATGATTTTCGTTTGATGCTATCAGACTTTCTTTGGTTTTCAGACGAAATATGGTATTTGGTTTCTTTTTTTGGATTCTTGGGCTATTCTCTGTTCATTTCAGAAAAGTAAATTTATGAGACTTTTTTGTTTTGAATGTGATGCGATTAGCAGCTGATTCGTTGGTCACAATAGATAAGGACATTTAAAGAGTAGATAAATACTTGATCATTAATCGGTGGAATAGGAATAAAATAGTTTACACTGGGCAAACTTTGGAATTTAGAGTGAATATTATGAAATATGAATACGAATGAATTTAAATATATATCATGAATGTTAAAGTGAATACTAATTAAGTGAATATTATGTAAGATGCAATGATGTATGAATTTGTTTGTAAGATTATGTTTTCTTTTGTTTTGAACAGATGACGGTGGCCACGGGATGAACCAGGACGGTGAGTGGAATCATTTCATCTTCAAACGCATAATCACCTTTACGATCCGATACGCGTACACTCGTGTTAAGATAAGTAGAAACGACATCTAATGATCAGACACGGGAATGGTGTCCCCGTCAACCTAACCCAACAGATGTTGAAAGTCTTGGAAACAAATCAACATTCGTCAAAATTTAATTTTTACAAACGACTAAAATCAAAAAATAAAACCACCCTAAAATTTGCAATTATTATGTATTGTGGTTAAAATAAAAACGAACTAAGTGTGCTATGTCTGAAACCGTGTTGAGAAATAATATTTTTCCAGAATAGAATAGATTCAATTCCCTAGAAAAAGAAGTGGTCCTTTTTTATTTTAACCACAATACGTAAGAATTTAATACTTAAGGGTGGTTTTATGGGTATGTTACGCAGTGTATTAACTCTTCTATGAGCTCGTGACGTGGGACCAAGTGTGGACTTAAATCGAGTCAGATCACTTGTGTCTCGACTAAATCAAGACTAACTATGGATAACAATTATGTTGAATTTTTAGTTTGTATAATCAGGTATGAATCAAACTTGTATCAAAAAAGACCATACTAACAAGATATTGAGTTAGAGAAGCTTCAAAGCATATTACTGACAATGCACACGTGAAAGTGCTTGCCATATCTGCGCATTAATACAGTAATAACAATCATAGTAAAGGATATATCGATTGTATCTTAACCAAAACATCGAACCAGTTCAGGCATTAACACGGATCCCGTTACCGTCGATCCCGTTACAGTTAAACGCACCACGAATCGGGAAGGGATCGACGACGCGTCGATTGCTTTATCAGTCGGGTCGATCGATCGCGCGCGAAATAACCAATTATCCTAACGCCCCGTTCTTATCGCCGCGTACGCGCTAGGACGCAGCTTCCGCGGCGAGATCTAATTGGCCCGACATCCAATCTGGGGGAACTTTATTTTCAGTTCGCGCGCCGCCGCCAGGTCTCGATAAATTATCGCCCCGACGCGATTCGACGGAGGCACGGCGTTATTAATCGTTCTCCTGAGATATCTATACGGTTTTTTTTTTACTGTCGCCGAGCGTATCGTCGCTTGCGATCCATACAATGTTGCTTGTCAACTGAACGGAACAATTAATCGGGAGACTCGAGGCGACGATGACGAACAGACGATAGCATCTCGAACATCTACGGTATTTTCTCTTGGGAAATAATCATTCTGTGCGAATGTACATTTTTCTTGTAGATTTGTAGATTGTGAATGTAATCATTTTAACCCATTCAGTGTTCGATAAAACTACAAAGTATGGTCCAAAAATATTGAAACTTTTTTGTGACTTAGTTTAGTCACGTTTGTCATGACAGTAAGGAAAAATGTATTTTAGATGTATTTGTAAGTTACCTGTCGAAGTATTTTAGTAATTAATAATACTCGTATGGTAAATTTTGAAGCACAGTACACAGAGTCCAAAGTTGGAGTCTTTATAATATCGAGTGACTTTTCTTCATTTTTCCCCATCAATAAAATTTCAAATACATCCAAAAATCTTCGAAAGAGTTTATCACAATAACGCCCCTACTATCTGTCCTGGAAGTATCATTACAATCGACGAACCTAGTTTGGATCACTCTCCTTATAAGTCGCATTCTAACAGCAATCAATTCTGCCTACTGTCAACTCACTTAATAATACACTAACAACAACATAGTGCAACTATACCAGATCCATCACGATTCAACACTCGTCCCCTATCCCAACCTTTTAAGCCCTCCAATTACAATCTCCTTCTCCCAACCTACTGTCCAAGCATTCCCAAACATTCCAACACAAATCGGTACACACGTACCTCAGACGTACCCCAACGAAGTTCGTAAACATACAACCCCTTTAGCCACGAATCACGAAGAGACCAAACAAAAAAAAAAAAAAAAAAAAAAAACAAAGAAAAAGACTACAATCGTGCGAACCGCCGTAGTATCGTGGACTGGAACACAGAGAGGAGGGGGAAAGAATTACATCGGCGAACAGGTCCGTTCGCATCGCCATTTTAAAGGGAGTCAGGGAGGATCTCACGAGTTTATCGAGGCTCTCGATCGGCCCGCGTGGTTTGCGAATCGCGCGAGCCGGATGGATAGGTCCGCGATACACGTCCGGGGGGGATCCACACACCGTGGCAGCACAATGTTTCGCCGGTATAATTTATGCCTGATGACGTACAGAGTGAAAGAAAGAGAGAGACAGAGAGAGAATAGCCTCGGTGGTGTGTACACGTGGTTCGCCGCGGTAGGTATGGAAAGGTGGTTGGATGTAATCAGAAGTTTAAAGGGTAAACGGTCGTAAGGTGTGAGGCCCCTCGAGGTCCCTCGCTCAATATTCAACAGGTATTTACATTCGCAAATTGTTTACGTCAGCCCACGATGAAATCTGTCAGGATTTCGTTCCCTCGGCAGCCTTAACAGCCTCCACCATTCGGTCCGCCTTCTTCTTCTTCTTCTTCTTCGCGCGCTATCCTCCTCGTCACTACGCCATCGCAAGGCGACTACGATCTCTTCGCGTTGTTCCTCGCGCGTCCAGCGCGAGTTGCCCTTTCATCTCTCTTTCTCCTGCTCAAACGCACCCTTTCCACCGGCCAGTAATTACATCTGGGTATTAATCAAAGGGTACGTCGAGAACGAGAACCTCGAGATCTTGATTTTCGTGTGCTCGCACCGCGCCGAACCCCGAGGATTCGCGCGATTATTAATTTATTGAAGACGCCTGGTTAGCGTTTCCAGAAGTATATATTCGGTTCCTTGTGATTCCATTTCAGTTATATATTTGGTTCTTTATTGTTCAGTTTCCATAATTGGAAAAACAGATTAACATCCACCCATATGTTTCACAATTAGTAGGCACATATATGAGGAAATCTACAGAGGTGCTGTTCTCATTCGAATCCCATTTGAACGGTGCCTTTCTACGCACTCTACGCTTGAATTCCAGATACTAACAATTACAGAATGAGATTCTTGTTTCAGTGACCGGTGAAACAGATCGATACCCATCCACGTGCTCTAAATATAGCAGGAATATCTACGAGCAATCTAGAGAGCACCTGGTTCTTGCTCGAATCCTATTTCCTAGACGATCCTAGCACCGTGTGTATCCTGAAGGCAGGGGACCCGGAATCGTAAAAACAGTCGGCACGAGCTACTTAACGATCCCGCTAATAAATACAAATGCGTCCAAGATAGGAAAATATCGTTTCGTCCGAGGAAGACGTTCGCGAATGAAACATCGGCCCCGTTCGGCACGCTGATAGCGGTCCACCGGGTAAATGATGATCGAGCGAGGAGACTAATGACCGGCGATTATTTCGAATGTATTCCGGGTTCGGGCAACAAAACGATGAAAACCACGGGAGGGTGTGATGCTTCCTACACACTTACGAGGATCGAGCTGCGCCTACCGTGCGCACTCCATAAATCCCTCGACACTTGAGTTTAGAGCAAAAAAAAAAGAAAATGAAAATTGGAAAAGAAATGAAAATTTTCTGAAGCAATTCTATTCACTTATTCTATCTTTGAGTAAGATAGTTATCTTGACCATATCCAGAATACTTTTCAGAATTATTTGAAAAAGTTTCAAAGCAATAATTAACAGTAAATTTAGCAACACTGTTTTTATAGTGTTCAGAAAAATAAAGGACTCGCGTAAAAAATGACTCGTGAAGATTATAGGATGATGCGAGTGGTATTAGAGAGATATTTCAAAAAATTGGAGGAATCGACACTCCTGAATTAAATGAAAACACTAATTAAACACATTATTCAAGATTCTACGTACCATTGAATATAACTTATGTTTTTTCTGTAATATGCAAAATTAGTAAAAAATTGGTTTATTAATTTGAGTGACTTCTTAACGCTAATTCGTTGTTTCTTCTGCGTTTAGTAACATATGTAAGTGTTCGGTGATTTATAATGTAGGTCAGACGATGACCACCGCCCTGCACGGATTCCGGAAGCGAGGTCGCACGTTCTCTCTCTCTTTTTCCTTCGTTCGCCTGCTGATTAGCTCCAGCCGCTGTGATAACATCGATCTGACCGACGAACCTCTCGCGATAACGCGTTATCCCGAGGATCTTCTCTCCGCCGCGATGAGTCATCGAACGAGCGTCCGAGGATCGTAATGTTAACAGCGCGTCTCTATTGCACGCGGAAATTTTGCGCTCGAAAGGATCGTTTCGAGGCTTACGATGGGATATAATCTTGTTGGATATGCCATCCACCTGGGGCCAGTAACATATTTTCCTTCATTTACGAATTCGCTTGCGTTTGACCGTGGTTAATAATACATTGTACCAGCGATAGCTTGATCTGTGGGAAATTGTTCTTCTGTGGACTGAACTTTACGGTGTATTGGTTCAAGGTTTACATGGCACAGTTACGAACCAACGTTAAAATCTCGCGGTGAGTATATCGAGAATTTATAAATCGGTTAATAACGCTAATGGAATCTGTCGATCTTTCCCAGTGTTCTGCATAGCGTACCCTATCATCCAACAATCGTGTAAAGCAATATCACTTCTTCTGTTGATTGGTTCTTTCTATTCAATTCGTTATCCAAAAGTGCCCAGAACTCATTAACCATACTTTTATTTTTTATACCATTTTCCATTATAAATATCCAAACTTAATCGAATAATATTAACTGAATCATCATCGTGGAGTGGAAGATGTAATCTCCTTTCATCCAAGAGGATAATAGACCAATTCATCCAGTGGTTATTATTAAACCGGAAACACTGAATACAGGATGAAACAGAAACAGTGTTCGGAAAAACAAGTCCTATTAAACATGAACGAAAAATGAATATTTTCAAAGTTACAAGCAATGTTTTATTTCGAATTAAGCGACCGACACTCATCGGTGATTTACTGTATAAAATTTTTCCTAGAATCTCCACCACATTTTCCATCTACGAAGTAACGAACAAGTAACATCGTATCGAAAATCCACAGACGATACGACGGAATGATCCTCGATTCGTGACCATCCAAAGGTCCCACAAACTCCCGTCGTTTTCCATATCGATTTTTCCCGTGCTTGTTCGTCGGTTCACGGTCCGGATTGTTTAATCGTGGTCAGGATCTCGCGGTATCGAGCGGGATGATTTTTACGATCGCGCGCTCGCGGATCGTCGTGGCCGATGTCATTATCCTAGGCGAGCAGATAATGCGGCTCGCGAATGCCTGGATCGGCAGGCGAGGCATGCAGGAGCTTGGAGCCGCATTATCGCGGGATTACGTAAGCGCGGCATACGGTACGGTTGTGTTACGCTATAATTAGGACCGGGCCGGCATAACTACGCCGCCGCCACCGCCGACAACGACGACGAGCGCAAATACGCCCGGCGTGTAATCCGCGTCGGTATTAACGACCAGCGATAAACCTTAACGGGGGATGGATCCACGGTTAGGAATCGAAGAAAAACCGGCGGGTCGTTCGTGATAGCGTGACGACGGCGGTGAAAGGGCCCGGGATTCGAACGATACATCGCGGAACGCCACGCTTTTACTTTTCTTACGACCTGCGATGGGGTTTGAGTAGGTTTGAGGTTGGAAGGAATTTGGGGAGATCGTGTCTATTCTTTAAACTTTAGACATGTTTGATCGCTTGGAGAAGATCGAGGTGATCTTTCAGGGCCACGGTCCTTGCAGTTTATTTAAATGCTAGTTTGTGAATTGTTTGATGTTTGAGTAGGTTTGACGTCAGAGGAAACTTAGGGAGATAGTGTCTATTTTCTAAACTTTTGACATGTTTGATCGGTTGGAGAAGATCGAGGTGATCTTTTAGGGGCTCGATCCTTGCAGTTTATTTAAATGCTAGTTTGTGAATTGATTGATGTTTGAGTAGGTTTGAGGCCAGAAGAAATTTAGGGAGATCGTGTCTATTTTCTAAACTTTTGGCATGTTTTATCGCTTGGAGAAGATCGAGGCGATCTTTCAGGGGCTCGGTCCTTGCAGTTTATTTAAATGCTAGTTTGTGAATTGTTTGATGTTTGAGTAAGTTTGACGTCAGAGGAAACTTAGGGAGATCGTGTCTATTTTCTAAACTTTTGACATGTTTGATCGCTTGGAGAAGATCGAGGTGATTTTTCAGGGACACGGGTCTTGCAGTTTATTTAAATGCTAGTTTGTGAATTTTTTTATGTTTGAGTAGGTTTGAGGTTTGATGGAATTCGGGGAGATCGCGTCTATTTCTCAAATATTCGACTTTGTCAATTACTTGGAGAAGCTCAAGATGAATTTTATAGGGGTACGGTTCTTGGCCGTGTATTTCCATGCCAGTTTGTGAATTTTCGGATGTTTGAGTAGGTTTGAGCTCAGAAGAAATTTAGGGAGACTGAAACAGGAAAACTCCTCTGAAAATTGCAGCCTAACAATCTTACATTCTCTCCACACTAGAGACAATATCTGCCTCCATCATTTATAAACCGTCACACTTCCATCATCGGATCCATAAATCCCTGAAGGTTCGACACAAACGTTTTAAAATCCTCCCACTACACAACCGGACAAATCATCGGACACGTGTCCCACCGATTCTTTCCGACCGTACTCCCTTTTTAACACGACGTGACTGGACTAGATCCCCTCGACGGACTATAAAGATCCAACAAAGCCCCTTCGAACTCCCATAATCACAATCCATAAGCGCTGCGCGACGCGATAAAAGCGGCGAGACACGGGCGACAATATTTAAGTCACCGATCTGCCATAACTCTCGGCGAGGGGGAGCGTTTCTGCGATTCGACAAAGTAATACGGCCGGTTCAACGAGCTCGCTAATCAACAAAACTGTTTCTCCCGGGCTCTGCCCTATCTGATCCACACAACCAAACGTCCCCTACGTATAGGTACAGCCACACACAAATGTTATTCCCGTCTATGTGTGTGTGTGTGTCTGTCTCTGGCTCGCCACTCGCCGCGTAAGTGGTACATACGTACCACGCCCGCGCACACGCGAGAACCCGCTTGGAAAACGGTCTCGTACACGCGGCAAGAAAGGAGAGAGAAGGAAGGAAGGGGCGACGAGCACGGTCAGAGATAGTCGGTCCATGGCGCGCAGAATGATTTGTATTGCTAAATAATCAGCGCCAGTTGTCTAGGATACTGGTTTAATGACACGCTCCGCGCGGCGGAGGGACGGGCCCCGTAACGCGTTTCAGCCTCTCGCGAGCGTTCGTTGGACGAGGGATAGTTGCAGCTAGCGTCCAGCAACCGCGCAGTGGAACGATCTCTGTACGAAATTAAAAAAAGAATTCTTTTTTTATTAGGGAAGGTTTTTGTATGAACAAGTATTAGTAACATTTTTATCTGCTGTGAATATGTTAAAAAAACATTTAATATTTCAATAGTCAACGGTTTCATGGTCACGGAAAATGTGGTCGAAAATAGTTTTATAATATTTTTCTGGTTTATACACTGTGGTTCATTTGCAACTGAAGTTCTTTTTTATAACGTCAATCAACATTATTGTAGAAATAAAATGGGATAGTGTTTTTGTATGATAGTAGCTTAATTACAGAAGATATAAGTATATTTTCGAATGGATTATTGGTGAAGGTTTTCTTAAATATGTCGAAAAACGTGTCTCCAATTTTCTTTTCCAAATAAGAAGTTAGATTTTCCTTTCATAAATCGATGTATGTTTGTACTCTCTTTAAAAAAATTATTAGGTTCTTCAGTTCGAAAATGGATTAGTTTCCAAGTTATGAATTTTCTCCCGAACGCCCATATATACTCGTCACACTGCGAGCCGTGCCAATTTTCGACGGGGATAATCGTGTAATTTCTGTTCCGCCCGGTTCGCCTCGATTCCTCTCTACTGTCACGACCCGTGAAACGTAAATTATTCGGCCCCGATGCAAATGCTCGCTGGACACGAATCGAAACAACACACACACACACACACACGTTGGTTTGGTTTGAAAGCTCGGTTCGCTGAATGTTATCGTTTCATTTGCCAGGGCTACCTGACGTGTGCGAGAATTCTTCTCACCGTTCGATCCCGTGAATTCCATGGATTTCGACGGAGATTCATCGATTGCGCGGTGGTTATTGGATTCTTTCGTGAAATTAGAATGTCGCGGAGGAATCTGTTCGTTGGGATCCCCCCTCACCTCCCTTGATGGAACGCGCTTTCGCGCTGGAATTCCATAAAGGATATATCTTGCTCTCTCTCTGCCTCCGTTTTCCATGGTTCTAGTCCGAGAACGGTTCGTGATACAATCGGTACAACAGTCGGTGTATATACGCGCGGTAACCACGTGTGTTCGCCTGCTGGTCCCCCTCATCGCGCGCGTGTGTATGGGATCGCCGTGTGTAAGGACGAGGGTGTGGCTCGCGCGGTTCGCAACGGGATCATCGTAGATGCATACCTGGTCATCGGGAACGAATCTTCCGCTGGGATTTCGGACTTTCGAGCGTGATCATGGGAACGATCTTTGGGGATCTTTGATATTCTATGATGGTGGTTTGAATTGTTCTGTTCTTCTGGTAACAATAGGATTCAATCAATCTTTGGATCTTCGTGAAATTTCAGTAATGAAGGAAAATTGGCAATATGGAATTTCTTGCGATATATCGTAATATGCGATACGTGGAGGTTAAAATTATACGAATACAGTTTATATCCTCTATAGGTCGGTTAAGTACAGTGGACTCTTACGATATTGCCGCGGCCGTGACTGTAGGAGATTAAAATTCTTGGAAACGGGAATGCGTCGGGAGCCCCCTTCTTGGCGACGACGTACGTAATGTGGTGGGAGAGCGAATTTGTGTACGTGAAAGTATGTGTGCACGGGAAGAACCTTGCGTGGCAATAGGCCAAGCGGCAATATCGTAAGAGCCCACTGTATCTATTTCCTACTTCCCTTCGCGGATGCTGTGGATCCCTAAAGTATGTAACTCTCTTTGATAATCATTTTGTATAGAGTTACACCTGGACCGTATATTTTATACACTTACATCGTACACTTGTGGTCAAAAGTATGGGATCAGAGTTCACGATTGACGGGACAGTTAAAATATTACGAACACTAACAGAACCTTCATCCTATTCTTGGTATGACAAACATTGTAACAAATGAAATCAATGTTTCTGCAACTTTCACGTTTAGTTTTAACAATGTTCCCCAACAATTCATGAGTCTCAAATGTATACATTTCGAATGACCTTCCGAACCACTTCGCTCAAAAACATAGCTAAGTAGAATTATTTTTCAAAACAGAGTTTTCGTGGTCTATTTCGACTGGACTATCTCCTATTCAACTGCACGCATATCTAGCCGATATTCTCGGAAACAAAGTCTTAAATAAAAAAATTCTATTGTACATTTTCGACTCATTTTTTCACGTAGAATCACCCCAATACTTGGTTGTACCACCAGTTAAGCGACACCCTGTACATCGAGCGATTACAAAAAATAAACAGAGGATGGTTATCGAGCTAAGCAGCCGTTCCGAGGAACTTTGAAGAAACATCGATTGGTCGGCGCTCGAAGTTGATACACCGGCAATGGGTTCGAGCCCATTACAAGAGGCAGTAAGACCGGCGTGTTCAGGCTCGCTCGTTGCTGCAACTGCACTTCCTCCGACTGTTGTTTGCGCAAGTATCTCCGCGCGTACTACTCGAGCGTTACGTGGCGACGTTTACATTGGCAGAAAAGCAGGTACCTTCGTGCTTGTTGGTCTCATATATGTGTACGCGAGCGCGCGCGCGCACAGGCGCACGACCGCGTACCCGGTGCAGCCTGGTGCTAACGCAGGTTAAACGGGGAACCCTGTATAAGACCGCAGGCCTCGAATTAAGTGGAGCTCGTTGAACGATTGAACGCAGCCGTGTAGGAGGCACTCGTAGATTTCGAGGGGGGAAGGGGTGGGGCGAGGATTTATGATGAGCAACTTTATTCGCGGTGTCGTATTGTTCTCTTTCGATTGGCGCAACAGATTGTTGAACAGCGTCCACAATGTTGCTGCGATTAATTGAACGGTGTACGGTTGTGATCGTTCCTCTTGGGGTTGGGCATTCGAAATTTTTCGATTCGTCGGTAGACTGTACGTTCATCAACCGATGAATATAATTTTATTGCAAATTTAATCGTACTTTTGGAAAGGTGGAGTTTTTAGTAGACTAGATGGTGATTCACAGAATATGTTCGGCAATTTAATTCGAAAGATTCTTGTGATTTTTTCTTATTATGAAGTTAACGAAATTATTCATTTTTGATTTGAGAATTAAAGGTTTTTATCCTTCTTATTTCATTTTGTATGATTGTAATGTGAAAGAGCCACGGAAATAACATATTCTACTATTGGTAGATACTGTACGACTATAGATTTTAATATAGTAGTTTAAGAAAAGTGGCAATAAAACCCAACTTTGTCTCGGGAGCTGCAAGGAGTAGCTTTGGGAGTCGCAGTTTGCCCACCGTTGATATATATAGCAATATAATACGTTAAGCAATATAATTGTGACTGAATTTGTGTTCCTCATGAATATATAAATCGAGTTGGCCGAATAAACTTCTTCATTTCTGAAGTAATCGAATTTAAGTATTCTTATCTAGTCTTGAAGGCGTCACGTGCTATCTGAGAAGTTGAAACCAGTCCAGCTTCCGTCATCAACGTGGCTCGACATCGCGAATACGCTGATTAATAATAATAAGACGTACACCAAGAGCAAGATGAGTGAAAGAAATAGGGGACACTCCAATCTGTGTATGTAATTAGCCGTAACACCGAGACGGGACTAATTGCACGGTCGGCGGTCGCAACTGTGGGCAACGACACCCGCTGCCTCTGACCGCGTGTCATCGATTTGCCTCTCGAGAGTTTCTCGTAATACTCATATACGACGCCTCTACTCGTAACGGGACACGATGATGCGCCGCGGCCGCGAGTGTGCATACTTCAAGGCGAGCCAGATCCGCCGGAACGATGCCTCCTCCCTGATTGAAAATTCACTCGTGCTGCTTTCTATTAATTAACGAGGCTAACGCGCCGTGTCCCCGAGATTGCAACGTGACAGAACGCAATCCCCGTTTCAATTAAGCCCGCGTACACCGAGAAACAGGCGGCTCGAGGAACCGCGGGGGGAACGAACGGTATCAGGGCCCACCGACTGGGCCCCATTGGGTGTCATTCATCTTTTCATGTATACAGGGGATTTCGTTCTGTCGACTGCTTCCGTGAAACTCAGGCGTGACTAAGGAGGAGTTGATTGATTTTATTCGACGATTCGAATGTGGGACGGACTTAATGTTAGGCTGGTGATCGCGTTCTTAATAAATTGAGGCGAGGAATTCTGTATTTTGTGATGGTACAACACCTGGTTCGAATGTTTTCACGATTTTAATCGTCGATTTGCATCTGAGGGACTTAAGGTTGGCGATCACGTTCTTATTAAATCCAGGCGAGAAAATCTATATTTTGTGACGGTGTAACTCTGGATTCAAATGTTTTCACGATTCGTATCTGGGGGATTTAATGTTAAGTTGGCGATCCTGTTCTTATTAAATGGCGTCGAGAAATTCCATATTTCCTGATGATAACTCTCGATTCAAATGTTATTTAGAAACACTTCTGGGAATCAGTATTATTACCAATAAGTCGAGACAAGAAGAACAAAATGGCGCGTGAGGTGATTGCCTGGTAATACAAGAAACCTTTCCTTGGTCTTCGGGATCAATATTCCAAGCATCCGATGAAACTTCTCACGGGATTTTCCTACCTCGACATAAAATTCCACCTGGAAGTCCATTGACGTCGATATACATTCTGGATTTATATTTCGAGGTCCATTGAGGATCCAGCGTTCGTTGGATTATTCGCGAAGGATTTCAATGAGCGCGATACGATGGCCGATCGATCCGGGGAATTCTAGATCGGTTAATAATACAGATCTCAGCCGGCCTGCCCGGAGAAAGTAGCCGACGAGACTGGATGGCGGTCGTCTCTAGGCCGGGGCAAGTACCTAGGACGTCGCATTATCCGTTAACGATCACGATACTCGAGAGCAGGAACGTATCGAGACTCAGCGAAGGGAACGTCCGCGGTATCGATCCCGCCGTGCCGATATGGGAAGCCTCAATTAGGGATCGGGCTTTATGTTTGCTCTACGGAAATAATTCATGTCCCCCTCCGTATGGTTTCTTCAGCCTTCTACGAGGTAGACTCACATGGCCAGTTTGACGCTCGAGATCTGACATTTTCAAGTAGATGAAACGTTCCACGGTATAATTTAATGTTTCACGGGACTTGCCGCCGTTTCTGTAGTCGCTCGAGCCGATAGCTGGTTATAAGGCGGTCTCGCGATTGTATTAATTATTTTGCCGAGGGAATCGATCGACGATGAAGATGTTTCGATGAATGGGACTGGAACGAGGGGATCATCTTGCGGATTGACGATTACATTATTGGCAAGATGTTGCAGATATTACAGTTGATTATTTTCGTAATGTTATTTGATGCTCTATGGATACGAGAAGGTACAGTTTGGCAGGTGGATACTGAGACCACGATGAACGAAAGGAAGAATAAAAGTCTTAATTTCTCATTACAGAATGAAAGAAGAATATTTCTTTTTCTGATATTTCTTGTACTTCGGTCGGCAGATTGAGCAATTATTTTCATTTGTTGATTATCGTATTCATCTTCGTCTTGGATAATATAAGCCTTTTCAATACTCGTCTAACGTTATCTATCATCCTCAGGCTAGACCTGTGCTAGTAATTTTCAGTTGAAGTGTTCAATGGTTCTTGCAAAACTAATTATACTATTTCTTTCTTAGTTTACTCTTTTTGTGCGTAACAGCTACCGATGTACACCTGATCTTATTTATCATAAGAATTTTCGAATAGTTTGTTATCTAAAAATTCTTTGAATTGGCATTCTGGCCATACTGATGAATATTGTCCCAAAAAGTGTACTTCGACACAGAAGTTCATCCTTTGCAGCATTTGTTATCACAGTCCAAAAGGTTAATAATTTTACTGGTCATAAAAATTTTCAAATAGTTTTTCATGCAAGAATTCTGTGAATTGGTATTCTTGCCATACTGATCAATATTGTCCCAAAAAGTGTAATTGGACACAGAAGCTCATCCCTTGCAGCGTCTGTTGCCACAGTCCAAAGGGTTCCATTGACTCGTTCGCAGCGAGCGTTAGCTTGTCAGGCCGACTGGTCCGTAGAGTAGTCTGTGGGGCGCCAGAGCATGACGCCATTAACGTAACGAGGCTACACGTTGCACCCTCGCGAGCACTGGACTATATCAGCCCCGAGTTAGGCTCGCAATAGACTCCTAGACCTAGACCTCTGTCTCGTGGCCGGTATCTCGTAATTGTGTCTCGACCAGAGAACAAACTTCCAAGTACGAGCCTTTCAAAACTTGACAAATACGTTATTCTTAGCTTCTCGAGTTAGGAAAGAATAATACAACTAATATGTATATTATATGTATATGGAAATAATCCAGTTAAACCGCGTTTAATCTCCATAGAAACACTATCATCGTAAACGCATTTCCTCGAACCACAATCCAAACGAAAAATTTCAATCCCAAACAAATAAATTCAATTGAAAATCGACAAGTAGAATCAGTCTTAACACACCGCCGTTTTAACACCCAACATTGGAACCGAAACTACTGAAGTTCTCGAAGGATTCCGCGAAAACGACAGATCGTATCACACGGGAAACGTCGTCTCTGCGTTCACCGAGTCCTCTCGAGACTCTTATTCTCCCTTCATACGACACTTAAACCCGCCATCCAGATGAACTCCGGAATCTCAAGATCTCCGCACGATCGATCTTCTAAAAAGAGTCTTCTACCTGTCCCTCGTGGACACTTCCCTGAGCCTACGTCGAGCTTAGGTATAATACTATATCGCCAGGGACCTTAATGCCATCGTCGTGGTGCCGGAAGATTGTTTACACGACGTACGAGCGCGTAAATTACGCGTCGGACAGGAGTCATTAGCGAAACCGACGCGAGATGCGCGAAATGAGGGTCGGCTCGATCTGATAAGGTGGGTATATGTCCCGAACATCATAATCGTGGCCCTTCGGTTCTAACTATCACGCAGCGATATTCGGACCGATCGGATCGGTGGATCGATCCTATGCAAATCAGCTGGATCGTCAGGTGCAAAGGATACAGGGGGAATGTCGTGCATGGACAATTTTCAGCGCAGAAAGCCGGATCATCCTTATGGGTCTGGGATCATCCGTGAGCATCATGGGCATGGGAGATGGAATTGTGGTTGGATTAGCTCTGTCTTTAGAGACGGTAATGCCAGAAAGGGGGGATGCTTAAGATTTTACGAGGAGACCCCGGGTAACCTGTTCGCCCGTCGTGCAACTACTGTCCCAGCTGAACCAAGCGAATAGTCTCAGCGAGATGAGAGCTCCGCCTAGGGTCAACAAACTGCGCGTGTACCTGTCAAGCTATCATCTGCACGCAATCCAGAATGGCCGATACTAGGGACTGTGTTAATTCTAGGCTTGGAACGCATGCGGACAGCGTGGATCGAATTCATTAGGTCGATCGGTATGACAAATTACATAAGATCAGCTTGGAATTGGCCAGTTACGCGAGCTGTTTGTAATTCTTGTGGATCGGTAAAGCAAGTTTGGGAGAGTTTGGGGTGGACACTAGTTTTTCTGTCTGTGCTTGTTCTATGGGTTTTAAAGAGGAATAGATTTGGCGGATTTTTGGAATAATTTTGAATTGTCGTTTCTTCGAAATGTACTGTAGTTCTTTATAATTTCGGTTTATAGTGTTCATAATGATCTCTTTTTGGAATGTTCTATATGGTTTCAATGTCTTGCAACTTTTGTGAAATATAGACATGTATTGCGCGTTGTACGGAATTTGATGGAATTTGAAAATTTGTCGAACATAAAGTCAGCGTAACAAGGTCTTATGAAATTCTTGTAAGTCTGAAATAAAGATTTGTTGAGCTATGTTCTAGGACAAATGAACGTATCTGGCATATAAAAATACTGTAAATAACTTTAACTCACTTTAAGTCGCAACAAAATTAGCCTAGGTAGTTACTTTGTTGATTGCAATAAAAACATTTAACATACGGTTTGCATTATCAAAAGTACTAAATTGTCTTACTAATTGTAAACTAATTTTTTCTCGAAACAAGGTTTTACCAGATACGTAAATTAGCCTCAGCGGGGCAGTATTATATTTTCGAGTTCATCGTTAGAATAAAATCCGTCTCGAAAGTGGTTAACTTGTTTCCGAGCGTCTAATGGTCACTCTTGCACGAGGGACACCCCGTATAAGCCGACGGTAGCCCGCAGCCACCGATATCTCGCCCGAAGTATCACCGTGGTCTAGTTTCACGTGTCGAAACGTTATCAGAGTGTCTGGATCCGCGGAGCAGGAAGAGAAAACCCGTAGAGAGGCAATCGTCACCGGTACACCGGAGAGATCACAGCCGGGGTCCACCTTTATAACCAGGCTCCTACGAGAAACGGTGGTTTCGCGTCTCTCTGACAATGCTCGTTTCATATTCGCTGAACTATGTAATGCAGGAACAGAAAGAGGGAGATAGAGAGAGAGAGAGAGAGAGAGAGAGAGAAAGAGAGATTAATAATTTGCAGTTTCCCACCCCGACATTATCGGGGCACGAGGCAGGCGGATTGCGAACATCATGCACCACGAGGAAGAGACAGAGAGAAAGAAAGAAAGAGATACCGAAGCGGTGTGTTGTTCAGCAGCCGCGGCTGCAGCAGGGTCGACCGGTCACGATGGCTCGGGTAATGATAGCCTGCCCTCGCCTCATAATCAGTCCCCCATCTTAATTTATGTTTGCCCCCGCCCGGCCCGTCCGTCCGTCCGTTCGTCCGTACGACTCCTCTTCGATGTAGGTACCTGCTGCTCACCGTTGCCTCTTTACTACCGCTAATTTACCGTAATTCGACCGCGGGACACAACCTACGTACTTTTGATCCTGTCGCTGATTTGTTACCGCGCCGAACGACCCCAAGAGACCTGACCCCACCCCCCCCCCAGTATCCACTGGTGATCACCGTTGGGGGATTCCTGCTTCCGGTGATCGAAGAACGGTGGGCAGAGGTGTTTGCTGTTCCCACCGTGGGGATTTTAATCTGATCGAGGATGCACGAATATCGGGATCTAGTGTAGGTTCGGGGGTGGATGATGATTCGAGGTGATTCGGTTGGACATGAGAAGTTGTAACATCGACAGGGTCATATGCAGGAATGGATTAGTACTGATGAATTGTGTTGATGGGAGGCTTGGTGATGTTGTAACATCGATTGGTAGAAGGTGAGTTTGTACGAGGGATAGTTGGGCCAGGGGCGTTGTGCAGTTATAGTGCAGGAGAGTTAGAGGAGACAATTAACGTAACGGTAGAGCTGTTTGGAAAAGTCTTTATGGTACTGTAAGTTGGGGAATTTTTACTCAGTCAGAATTACTTGATTCCAAATCAGTGTGTGATCATCTTCGATTCTGCAGCTCTGCAAATTGTTGAACAGATAGGTCGAAAGATATTTCGCAGAAAAATAGTAGCGAGGGAACTGTAAAATCGAGAATGATCATATTCTGACTTCGGGACAAAGTTACTCCAGACTGAGTCAAAGTGTACTCCAACTTACGGTATTTTTAATCTTCTGAATCGTATGATAGATACAATTGGTAGATTCATGTAAACAATTTTGGGTTTGTCTTAGACCAGCTCTGAAGCTGATTGCGCTTAGGTAATGTTTCCTTTCGCTGTGTTTTCTATCCAGAATCGAACAACAGACACGGCATGACTCCGCCATCCACTCTCCAACTACAATCATATTCCAAGTATCCTACACACATCCAATTAAGGTCGACTACTCCGTGGAACAGTTGATTCCCAAAGACGAACTATCATCGCAGCTGTCCGAACCGCGTAATTTCCCCCCACCGCCGTCAAGAAATCATCGTGGTCTGACACAGAAACAGTGATTAATGTTTCGAAAAATTTAATCCCCCGATCGTCCTGTGTGTTCCCCTATCATCAGACCATTTGCTTTTTCGCAACCGTTCATCTCTCCGCTTCACGGCATCGCTATGAAATAAATCTTGTTACGTAGGTAACGAGGTCTACGAGCAGATTTTAAAATCGATCGGGTATACACTAAATCATGGATGAGTGTTCGACGGCTCCTCGACGCTGAACATTAAATATTTCATAAACTAATGGCCCTGTGCTGCTGAAACAAATATCATTGACTTCAGAATTCCAAACAGTGCTAAGAAGCCTTCGAACACTTATCGAGGATTTACTGTATTTTGGTACGTGAAAGAAAGGATTGCTCGACGGTTTGTGATTCTTGTTCGCGCAAGCAGGTGCCAAGCACGCCCACGAGGGGACGAGGTCGCGCGACGAGGACGATCGGAAAGGACTGCCTCCCCGGTTCCGTTCACGGCGTGTTTCTCGGAGAAAGTACCAGCTCGGTGTTTTCCCCTCGGCCTAGCACTGCAGCCCGGCCGGCTTCTACTAAGCTGTCCAGGAGGTGATCACGGGGACGCGATAACAGTCCCCCTCCCTGTCCGATTGCCCACGCAATTTCTACGGTCCTGCTTGTTTTTATTTTTTTCTCGTCGTTGGCAGCGCCTCCCGCGGCGACCAAGTAGGTCGCTGCTTCCACCACGTCTGGCCGTCTGTCCCCCCGCGCGCAATTTCCGGTGAAACCCAATTACGTTCGCGCGTGAACGTCTTTGGAGAGTCCGTTGGAGGAGGACGCGAGAGGACAAGTTTTGACGAAACGGGCCCCCACGATCTTGGAATTCGAGGTGGGACACACGGCACTTCCGCGACGCGTCGATCCGGAATCCTAGATGGCCGTATCCCCTTATCGATGGAAGTGGGTCGCGGCTGGTAACATAATCTATTCGACGGGTAACTGTACAAGGTTGTTATCTCGCGTTTTTTGGCTTCGTCTTTTTGGGCGTACAGGAAGTTTCTTGGTGTTACTGTTTCGGAGAGGGTGGGAGGATGGAATCGATGTTTTTACGATTGGTTGTATGTTAGCGTGATTATAGCGTGAATAGGATGACGGCTTGATTTTGTGCTTTTCCGTTAAAATGTTTATTGCCGTCAGAAGATTGTGATAAACGTGCCCTGTTTCAATAGCTTGATACTTTCTTCTCGATTTTCATTATTTTAATTATATTTAACGTTTAACTTTGATGTCGTCCGACACTTGATGTCCCCTGATTTTTGGGTCGGATTACCAGCCACTAACACTAACACTAACCACTGGCTCGAATAAGCCGAATTTGTATAATAATATCTATTTAATCCCTGCACACGACCGTAAACTGTTAAAATCACCACACCCAGATCCGACCGAGTCAGTTTCTATGAAGTCCACGGAACTTCACGAGGCAAAGACCGGCTAACCGGCTGGGACAGGCGTTACACCAGGCCGCGCTGCTTTTACCAACAGCGAGAAAGAACGTTTCAATCGGCATTCAAAGATCGACAAAGCGATCGATCGATCGATCGATCGTGGCGTTCGACAGACCCGCAACGGCCGTGCGTGTACGGTCTCTCTCGTTCGGTCACGGACGCACGTACACACACATGGATTCCCGTTCGCGATACCAGCTGAAGCACACACCGGTGTTACAGCAGCCGGTCCCCCCTGATTATTGCGAAACAAAGTCGGGGCCCGCCCGTCGCGTCGGTTCTCCGGGTGGTAGCTCCGCCGCACACGACCTTTCACCCTGCCACCCCTCCCCCTATCGACCCTGCGAAACCGTGTCCAGCCTCCGTGATTTAGTTGGCCATTTTTCGCCCAACAACTTAGAGAACAATTAGAGATCGTATCGACCGAATCCCTCTCGTTTCTGCTACATTTCTGAGCTTTGTCCCGTTGTTCCTTTTGTTCTGCTGCTTTCTATTCTCACGTGTACACGCGTCTGTGGTCAGTAGACTATGGATGTTTATGCATTTACAGCGTTCCCTGTAATTTTTGTAAGAATTACGCTCCTTCGTGATTCTGGGGTAAACCCTTACCAGATGACACCCTTGCTTTTCCCTCCTCTTTTTACCTGTTCCCCCAGGACCAATACAATTTAAAAATACCTTATTTTTAAGGTGCAATGGCTGCTTGCCATCTTTAACTTTTATCTGTTTCGCACGAACAAGCCTACGTCATCGATAGACCAACGTGGTATTCTGTCATGTGATTACAAAAAAGTGCAAGAAGATTCTCAAGTTCCGCTGAGTTATATTTCGAATATTTCACTCGAGTTACATCGGAAGTGTCCAATCGAGCCTGGGCTGTGACCATCTGGTATAAAAATACCCGTTACGACCCACTGAAAAATCTCGACACGGGACAATAAACGATAAGAGGACCCCTCGAATTCCGTTAATTACCCTTGTAATCGTGTCCGTAATTTTCCACGAACGGGAATGAGCTCTAATCGGGATTCCTTGGTAGCACCGTAATGGTCGGACGGTGGTTGGACACACTGCTACCCGGTGGTATCGTGCTCGAGTTTTATATTCAGATTACACGGCTATACGACAGTCGCTCGATCTCTTTATCCGATGCGCAGTGGCTGGTTTCGTCGCAATCCTGGCCGAAAGTGAAAAATTTTTTTTGGTTTAAAGAATCTATATATTGCATTTCATTAATGAATGAGCACAGCATGATTTTTCACTGATACCACATTTTATTGTACAATCCTCTTAGAGATATGCGATCTGAAAGTTGCAAGTTTTAAGATGTGAAATGTTGAAACCGGAATTGAAAGTAACTTTTGGATTTATTATCGAACTGTAATCCTTTTCTTTCAGTTTGATAGCTATCTAGCATGCTCTGAATTAATATATATTCCGGTTTCATTGTTGTAATTCACTTTTTACAATTGTTATAGAGAAGAATACAAGACCTATGTATTTTCTTTCTTCTCCTAAGGAAAAAGTATCGTTGCAAACAAAATCAAGGGGTATTTTTTTTTTCAAAGTTCTTGAAGAAAGGCTCATTGTATTTTTCTGCGATAATATGGGATATTTTTAACTATTCTCATTTATATTCCACCCGCACCGTTTATGGTAAATTGGAATATCGTATTTTGCGTCTTTAGTATACCTAACTCTATACCCTAAATAGTCCTACTACATTTACCTGCATTTCTTGTGATATGAGATGAAAAAATACTACTTAAAAATACACAGTCGATTGTGTTCGAAAATCGCCAGCAATACGGACACAGTACTCTTGAGGGGTGGAGGTGAGCCAAGGCGTGACAAGAGAAACCTAACAAAGAGTGATGACGATCAACAGACAAACTCTCCTGTCTCGTTCCGTTGTCCTGTCGAGATTGAAGGCCGCCTCGTGGGCCTTCGAGCAAGATTTACATCGTATAGTAGTTCGCGTTGTTGAAGCAGGTAGCGACATTTATATGCACGTTACATCCTCAATTATAGTTATTTGCTCACTGTTAATGGACGATAAAGATTTTATGGGATTCTGTAGCGGCTCGAGCCTCGAAGTCTGCGAATGTCCAGATAGAGAGACAGAGAAAGAGAGAGACTCGCCTTGGAATATATGTACACTGTCCCGTTACCATACAGAAACGTATTTTCCGCGAGTTTTCACGTTCATTTCAATCCCGACCAGCGGAATTAATGCAATCTAATCTCTTGTCCAGGGCGACAGCGTTCGAATTGTCTTCCGATGGAGACCACTGATTCGCGGTTAATAGACGCGAGTTACGTAAGTTATGCTCGACCCGTGTGGCGAGCATTCAGCCGCATATTAAAGCGAAATGAATCGTTCGTAGCCGTAATGCACTCGATCTCACGTGATCCCCCGGGCGACGTTGTAAAACGTTACCGGGGGAAATATCATCGGGACTCGGTAAATTTTATCGCCTCTATAAAATCATCGAGTTCATGCGCGCGGGATTCTGGGATTCCGATGGAACCTGTAAACCGCCGCGACGACGACGACTAACCTCGAGAGGGTTTAATTCGATCGCGACGGGTTTGGAAAATTTCTGGTATGATTCTGGAGATCGTTGACAGTGGCATTAAGATCGTCGTTAATATATACGGAAGAAAATATAAAAGAAGGATAGTAGATTTATAAATTGTATGTATGAATTTAAGGGATTTAAATACTATCGGACTGTGGGGTTAAATTGGATCGAATTTGATCGTTAACAGTGTGATTAACCATTATTCGCATTTTCAAATTTGGATTGTTTTCTAAAACAATTATTCCTGGAACTGGTAAGTGCAAACAAATTTGCTTTGCATTATTTAAAAATTTGATAAAATTAGAAAGGATTGCATAAATTTTCAAATAATTATGCCAATATTATTGGAAGAATTATAATTATATGTATGAATTTAGCAGAATTAAATGGAACCAAAGCAGGTAAAATTGGATCAAACTTCAGGCCAGTTCAGGCAAGTTTAATTAAGAGACTCAAAAAACATTTGCTTTTTAATGCAACATTTCAGATTAAAGTAAAAAGTTAAGTACCTCTCATAATTTCGATTCGACGTTTTAAATTACACAAACCGGAACTGCATCATTTCTGAGCGAATAATTTATCGTTCACGTCAATCCAGATCTGCCTGCCAGAGTCCAGCTATACAGACAAAAAAATCCGTGTCCATCTCGGCTGGACACAGGAAATTATCATAATCTCGTCGCGATCGCGGATAATGCGACTGATTTCCCTGAATGCCGGGAGCGATCGAGTAGATCTACGCAGGAGTATCCCGTAGGCGTACGGCGCTCTTTCGAGAAAAAGTCCGCGAGCCCGTTAGAAGGTTACACTGGAGGCGTTAGCGTAGAGTAAAATCGATTTTACAACGTGATTTCCGATTCTCCGGCTAATAAAAGTCCTTATTAAGTAACGGACCAGGTAACTAATCGATAGTCGTACCTTCGACTTTTTTTAATTTCCGACTTACTGATGCATTTTGGATGAATATGCATTCTGTTAGAGGATGGTACTTTCTAGTACAGATATAGAAGAGAAATCGGAAGATAGAAGATTCATCTTTTAATAAATTTATCCACACATTCCCAACTTTCCTTGTCCCTCGATGTTAAATTAAAACAGTGGTAAAATATTAATGCAATGAAAATAAAAATAGTTAAGGATTAAAAAGAAGTCTTATTGCCAAGGAAATAATAGATTGAATCATGATTAATTTCTATCTGGTGAGAAAGAGTAATTATAAAAGAAGCTTCCTAGTTCGTAGCCATAGTTTCCCAAAACTCCGTCTCTAGAATCGAGATTTCCGAATATTCCAGTGAACGTGTCCGAGAATCAGAATCCTCAGCCTCTTGTCGACAGTGAGGTCAGTCGACCACAAGGAATTTTTGAAGTGAAACCTAATAGATTTCATTGTTTCGCGCCGGAACAAAAGGTTCGTTAAAACATCCAGGAAATAAGTGACTCACAGAGGCCAGGTTCTACACGTTCTATGCCCACAATCGTTCAGTCTAATTCGACTTCGCATAGGCTCGGAGCATCGGGCGGCCATATGTTAAAACGCGACTGGTTGGCAGAGGCGTTCGCCAGAAGGGCCTTACGGTAAGGTCCAGCCACGCCATGAATGTTTTCTCTATAAAAATAATCGAACCACCGGATGGAGAAAGAGAATGGGGATCGGTCCTGACCGCGAGTAGACGGGGGATAGAAAGAGAAAGAAAGATAGCGAAAGAAAGAGAGGGATCTATTTGCATAACCGCCCTGACTCACAAAAGTCTATGATAAGTTGGCCCGATAAAGACGACCACTTGTAATCCTCGGCTTCCGCGCTCGCGGGATCGTGCACCAGGTAACACATACATATATCACAATACTACCAGCTCGTGGCTATCCCAGAGTTTGTTTCGATTAACGATTCGACACGAGCCAGTTTTCATTCACTCTGTTCCGATATCACGATTTTATTTGCTCTTGAATTAAATTTCGACCTGTGACTGAAAGTATCGTCAATTTGATGCAACATTTCAGATTTTAATCTGAAAGAAAAGTAAATTGAGATAATTAATCTAAAGTAAAAATTTAAATCGGTTTAATCTAAAGTAAAAAGTTAAGTTCTCTGTTCCTCGAGCTCCCTCTAACATTGTGGATTCACCGAATTTCGAAGTTTTCTACACAAACTATACCGAATGAATCGTTTTTCTTTAGGAATCAATAGCTGGGTAGATTGAAGCATGAAGCACTGAATTCCTAACAAAAGGGACTATCATTATAAATGTTTAAAAAACAGTGATTCGGTTAAAAAAATGAAGGTGGCCTTGATATCTCTACAAAAAATAACATAAAAGCAAACATTTTTTAGTATCGTGTGAGCCCGATTGAACTATTCAACTTTGTCCTCAAGACATTTGACAAAAACCATAAAAATATTTTAGGTGAAAAACTCTAGGTGACTCACCCTGTATATTCTATTCGAATGAGGTGTTTAAACAATACTCGAATCAAAACAGCTCTCTTCGAACGTGCACGAACGACACACGAGGTATGCGCACACCAATCCCTGGTGAACGGCCGTAAAGTACGTCAGACGTCCGTAACACCAGCGGAGCGGCGTTTATCATGTGAACAGAAACGAGATTGTCACCTGCACACGCGTCAGCACGCGCGCCCCCGTAGTGTTCTCCCACCTCCCCAGCGTCGTTCGTTTACCTGCACCAGGTGTCCACCTTCGCCCGATAGAATCTCGGCTGTTATCTGGCTTCATCGAAAGCAACGCGACCGAGATTGTAAATATTCGACGAGATTTCGGGTCACCGGTGTCGACTTCGGGTCAAATGAGCGTGACGACAGTGCATTTTCTATTATAATTGACTATCTATTAACGCACGAGAATCGAAATCAAAGAAACGAACTATTTACACGTTTCATGCTTGGATTTCTCAATTACAAAAATCACAAATTCTTTTGCCAGATTATTTTTCGGTTTAGTGACTGGTTTATACACAGGAATTTTAAAGTAAATAAAAGCTAAAAAAAAAATCATATCCTATTTACAAGAACTCGTGGTCGGGTCTGTAAAGGAAGTCGTAACGAACACACCTCGTTCTCTCAAGCAAAAAGAGCACAAGAAACAACACACAGGAAAAATAATCTGGTGAAAACAGGGACAAGATCAGATCATAGAAAGCATCACTATAATCGAATGGTTCACAAGCCGCATCTAATATATGTATACTACATGTGAACCGGCAACCGTTCGTTTAAAGTATTCTGGTATTCACCAAGCACGCATACTGTACGTGTATCTCCAGTGGCAAGGCAGGGGCAAGTAATTACGTAGCGAGTTAATTAAAGTCAAGCAATTACAAATAGCCGAGTGCTTGCGCGTGCGTACGCCTATTAGCCGGGTCTAATAATTCGCGGATTATATTGCGCTAATTTCGTTGTGTACGACTTCGATCGGGGCCTGTGCCACGAGGACTGGTTCTATGTTTCTGGAAAAACGAAAAAACAAAAAAAATAATTGTCGGTTTCGTTCGCAACGAAACGGAAACGTCGCTTTGACGCGCCGCTTCGAGCGCCAGACTACGAGGTGTTTTGCGGTCGACAGATCCGCGTTCGGTGTGTCGTATTAACAAACAATCTCGTAAACAATGACCACTGTGTTTCGCCCCGGTAGGTGATAGGTGGTCTTAGGCGGCAAGCCATGTGCCGCGTATGGAGAACGCGGAGAACACATCCGCTTAGCAAATGCATCCGTGTGCGCCGCGCTCGGGTGTTACATATGTACCGGGTGACAGGACACCAGGGCCCAGATCGTGGCAAACCTGGATGATAAAGAACTTTTCAACGGGGACTTTGTTTTTAAATAGGGGCCATTTTCGATGTGGTGACAGGTTTGACATTTTGTTTTTTGATATATGCCAAGTTCAAGGTCTACAATTTATTATATTTATGCAGAAAAATAATTAAAAGCCACTACGAAAATGGTGCATCTGTGAAAACTGTATATCTATATATGTTGTTCTAGTGTCGAGATGTCACAAACTTTAATTTCAATAGGTGACAACAATTATGGCCACGATCTGATTGTCTAAAAAACATTATTTTAAAAAACTGTTCTGGTTTAAAAACAAACCAAAATTACATTTTGATGTCTACGACTTCACACCGAGCTAATAAAACATCTCGAGTAACGCAACGTGATTTCTCTTCTAAATCTAACTTACGGTTAATAATTCTTCGAATTTTTATCCATTTTTTTCTGTTACATTTCCGAGTACCGTACACCGAACGAACGGGTCGCAGTGATATCACCGATGAAATATCACTTTAAAAAAAGCGATTTGCGCTAGAATTCCCATCTCGATGAACACTGGTAGCACATCATTCAGCCCTAACGATCGCTGTTGATCGATCCTGCAATTCGTATTAATCATCTTGGCGGTGGCGTGTGTTGTTCGTCTCGTTTTTGGATTTCGCGGTTGAGTAATAGCCGTAGTATGCTCCCGATCGGGCCTCGATCGTTCCAGGATTTTCCGGCATCTGTGATCCGAACCGATTCGAATCTCCGTGCACACGCGTTCATTAATAAGATCCTGTGGGTCCGTTCCACCCTGCGGTCTGTCAACCCGTTGTAACGGTCAGGGCCGTTCCTGGCGAAGGTACAGAAAGTGCCCCCACACATGGGCCGCCAAACTCAGAGGCGACCGCAGATCGATTATTGTATGTAAAAATTGGACTAGTAAGAATAATAATCATAAGTATTCTGATGATTATGCAAATTTTAGACGAACAGAATCTAATCAAATTAATTGTATATGTAATCTTTGTAACAGTACTCGTATACAAGTAGGAACTATCTTTATGGACAGCCCAAAATAGTCAAAATTAAATTCGTGTAGGTAATTAATGGTCGCTATTTATCAACCATAACATCATTATTACAAACATTATGTGTTAGTTTCGTACTTATATATGGAAAAAAACGTACATTTTAAATAAAACCATTCATTTTTTAAGGATGTTTGTTTCATTTTATGAAAGTAAAAATTAAAAAATGATTTTCATTTTCATAAAATGAATCAAAGATCCTTGAAAAGGAATGATTTTGTTTTGAAAGAAAATATATATATATAAACACTAAATATTAAATTCTTAATTGAATAATATTAAATTAATAAGGGCGGCGATACTGTTTTCGCACCCGGGTGGCCAAGAATCCAGGAACGGTCCTGGTAACGGTAGCCGCCTAAGCAAATCGTCGATAAGGGATCGCCTGGTTACCGTTTTTCCCCCAAGCTTCGAGACACAATGTTATTAATCGGCTGTCGCCGACGCGTCCCGGAACGATCAAGCATCCACCGGTCCCTGGGACGAGATAAATCGTGATCTTTCGGTGCCGATGTAAAATACGAATGAAATACAGTAGCGAAGCGTAGCCTGGATGGTGGTGAACACGTCGATGGTACCTAAAGACACGGGACTAGTTCAGAAAAAGAAACCACGATTATCAACCCTTTAATCAATAACCAGTAAATCCCTCGACTGGCCGCGTATATCTCGATTGGACTGTCTCGACTGGCTCGAGGAATGATATTTTTTTCCGTTTCACCCCTCGATCGAAACGCCGATAAATCGACCGACGTTGGAGAAGATGTGATTTCAATGGGAATACGACGGGGAACCCCTGGCTGCACTCGCGAATTCCGCTCGTCGTAGTCAAAGGACGAACCGACCGAGGAGCTTCTTCCTCGCGATAGGATACCTGACCAGTGGCAATCGAAGGGGACAGAGAGGGAGGCAGAGAATGGGTAGGGGTTAAGGAGGCTCGAGTGGTATTCCGGATCAATTAACCGAACGGCGCCGAGGTTAACGCGGATATGAAAATGGACGACGGCGTTACTAAGCCTGGTGAACGAGGGACCGTGGTATGCGTGTACGCAGATGCCACGTACCGCCGTAGGCTGTGTATACGAAACATCCGTAATACCGTCGCGAGTTGTTTATCGTGTGAACACGCACCGTAGGAAATGGATTGTCGGGATCCCCGTTCGGTGAATTTTGCAACGAAATTTTCCGCGGGTGTTTCGATAACTACGTGACCAGGGATGACGATAGTATTCATATAAATACGGGAAGAATTGGGGAACGAAAACGGCTATGGTCCTCGGACTGTTGTTTATGTTCAAATGAACTTTGCATGAAACAATTACAGGACCGATACTGTAGATTGATAAGGATGGAATGTTAGGGGTTCGTTGAATTTATCATTTTTTCCACTGTGTGGTAGTAGGATCTTTACCTCATTCGACGAGTCGAGTCTGTTACTATAAACTAAAAGGGAGGTGTCACATCCTACAAGAAAAAAATTGGATTTTGTCTCTCCTCCCTCCCTTCTCAGAGTTACAAAATTTTTGCATAATATTTAATATTGCTTCAAAAACGAAATAAATTCTTTTTTTTCTTTAATTCTTCTTGTTTATGAATTTTATTATTTTTTGACAATTTTTAGGTTTTTAATAACATTAACCTTTTCAAGAATGAATTGTTAATTTTGTATCAAATAAAAATGTAATCCTTCCTAGTTTTTCGTAAAATTTATAATAGGACCATTTCGCAGTCTGTGACGGATTTTTAAAACTAAATTCCGCAGTTAAAGGGTTAAAGTTCCATTATTCAGCTAATCGTTTGTTCAAACCCCTCAAACGCGCGCGTGTGTGTATCGAAGAATCGCGAAAGATCGTGTATCCTAGGTTCCGCTAAGCATTACGTACGTGGACCACTCTATTGACCGGTCTATAAATCTCGTAAATCTTCGCCCGATAGCCGTTTATCGTCCAACAAACAGGTTACTAATGCGGCGTGCACCAATCACGAGGTTCTCGCGCGACGCGTTACCTTTCGCGATCGAAGCCGCCTTTCGTTTTTTCCGTCCATTTTGCCGGCTTCGTGGTCCTTCTCTCGTTTCGATCGTGTCGAACCCTGTGTTTTCCCTGTGTTCCGACGATCGTTCAGATTAAGATTCTAAAGATGTCGAAATGAATTTCTGTTTAACCCTCCTTATCACGCATACTCGAGTAAATTCGAGCAGGTAGTATTACGTTGCGAGAAAATGATCTGTTAACGGATTAATGCCTGGATTTGTCATGGAATACTCGATTGCGATCTGCTAATAATTTTAGAGTACTTAGTACAATATACGAGAGGTTAAATTATAGATGATGAGGGTTTGTAAGGAATTTCTTAAATACGATTTAAATGCACAGTATTTTAAATATTCTTTGGAAATGATAGAAGATGCTACTTAGTAAATAACAAATTGCTCTAAAAACAAACTGCCTGTTCAAACTGTTCCTAAATAAATCCTCTAGTAAAATACTATTCCCAACAATGGCATAGCACCATAGAGACAGCGTCGACACAGCGGCTACGGTTCGTTGACCGTAGAGAGAATAAAAAAATTACGGAAGTATCCCGAGCACAAATTGTCCTCTTATGTAAACGCTTGACGATCCGGTTTAAAAACGATCCGTGAACAATTTCACGAAATTCCATCGGATCCACGAGCCCTGAGTGTAATTCTGACGTCCGAATGAGTAATTCCGTTGGTACGACGATTCTATTACGGGCCATAATTTTCCAGTCAGTTAAGTATCACCGCGGAACGGTGGACGGGCTGGATCAGGGAGGCGGGTAATACATATTTTGAGCAGCTCGTTACACTTTGTGTACGGATAATTACGGTTATTATTTAACGTCGCCACGCGCGCGAGCGCATCCAGGATCACGTTTAAAGAGGCGGCGGGGAGGGGGGTAGGGGGTAGATAAAAATGATCGTGGCGAACGATCGATTTCCGGCACGTACCTCGGCCGCGCGTAATCGCCTAATTATTAATCCCCTTACGGCGGCCGGCCGCGATTTATCGCGACAATTAATAGCGGAACGTGGGTTTTATGATAAGCGGCGCAACGATACCCGTAGGGGACTCGTGCGAAATTGCAATCGCGGCAACGATTTTTCCTTTCGTTCAGTCTTCTATCCGGTCGTGAAACGACGCGGGAAAATTGAATCGGGAACGGCGGCAGTTCGCAGGATTTACTAGGGGAAAGATTTTAGAAGAGGAACTACGCAAGAAACGTCATTATGTAAAATGGGCAAACGTACGTTAATTTAGATTGGTGGTAAATTCTAGAACAACGAACGGATGGTAAAATTTTACGAACTGTAGCTGAGCTAATAAAATTTGTAATAACGGATGTATTCACGTTTAGTTAATTAATGCTTCCGCGAATTGATCCGGAGAAATGTAATTTTAATGAACATTCATGATATATACGCTAATAACCCTCGTTCTTTCCAATTAATGGAACACCTTTAGCCGTACAGAATCGACCGAACTGATTCTTCGATCCAAAATCATTTCTAGAACAGTTAACGAACTATCAAACTTTTATTACGTTAATCGACTGTTAATATTAAATAATCGTTCATGAATGCTTCATGCGGGCATCCAATCTTTAGTGTAATCGAGGAAAGTGTTCCCGAGGATGATATAGGAATGCGCGAAAGAACGGTGGTCGGGGATAATTACGCGGCCCCTTCGGATTTAAATGTTCACGGTGTTCCGCGCCAATTGGACACGGGGGTTACCGATCGTAGTTTAGAAACACTTGACCGGACGTGGATAATGGCCGGCGTGGCCACAGAGCCGAGTCCGCCGAACCCATCCGTACTGGGGTACGCGGGTGTACAATAACCGGAGACCTGCGGTTTCAGGATGATAGGCTGTCACGCCGCGTTGCAAATGATTTTCGGTGGAAGAGCCACCGCATTCCTCATCCACCCAGGAAGCCGAGGGACGATCTTCGCCCGGTGCTAGTCGTACCGACGATAATGTTCGCGTGATCGGTTAAACAGGGTCAATTTGATAAGAAAAAAATGCGACACCTCTAAACAGGAATTAGAAAAAATCACAAAAGTGCATGAAACGAAAGAAAATGTCAGGGCATCTTAAAAAATTTGAAAAACAGCCGTGAACGAAGAAAAATTATTAAAAGACTTACAGTTCCTAAAAGATACAAAGGTTTTTCGATCAATCTAGCTGCAATGTAATTAGACTGCGGAAGTTTATGCAAAATCACAATTTCAGATACCTAAAAATTACAATGGAATAGAATTTTGAATTCTGTTCTTTACAATAACACAACAATTGGATTGAACTGTATTGGAACCTTTATTTCACTTTAATGCATAAACATCCGCAAGTCTATATACAATAATGATCAATTATGAACCAAGTATAGTACGATATAATGAAACTAATGTAATGTAAGCAATGTAATACAGTAGTAACTACATTAATAACCCGAAGAAGTGTATAAGTTATTAAATAAATAATTAAAAGAAAAGGATCACTTCGACAATTTAAACCGATGAGAAACAATCACTAATTCGCAAAATTCACACAATCCCGTTTCTTTTAAATTAAAATACAGACTTTTCGTAGTCGGATAATCATTGAAACAAGCTTTTAAAATTCTGTCGGTGCTCTACTATTGCTGTCAGCATTCCAGACCGAGTTCAATTAAATTAATGCATTTAATTACAATCTTTAAATATTTGAAATAGAAAAATGAAGGTGATTTAATTGAAATTATTTATTATTCGTATGATTTTGTTGTTACTCACTGCGTCTGTGGAGAGTAGAGTACACATGAACAGGCAGGTACGATGACCGCGCGATAACCAACACTTTCCTGACAACGATCGGGCTACGACTGGCTGTATTCATATTCGAACGATTTAGAAAACACGGCTGTGAATGAACCGACGTCACGCTTGTCGTCACGGTCCCGTTGGGCACGTGTCCCGAAACAATCGGTCGCCGCCGACCGCGCTTGTTAAGCCTCGGTGATCGGTCAATTATCATTCTGCTTGAAATAATGACGTTGCATGCCGCTCGAAAAACTGTCCATACCTACCTAAAAAAAAAAAACGTACCCTCACAATCTACGGTTTCGAGTTGGTCACAAAACTATTCGATATATTA
Organism: Dufourea novaeangliae; assembly: GCF_001272555.1. Lineage (NCBI taxonomy): Eukaryota > Metazoa > Arthropoda > Insecta > Hymenoptera > Halictidae > Dufourea > Dufourea novaeangliae. Next base: position 447,240 of record NW_015373997.1, on the reverse strand, counting down.
ATGACTCTACATATTAATTCATTCTGCTCGCGCCTGAAATGAACCGAATCGTTTCATTAGTTGTGAAAAATATTTTTACAATTTCCTTGCTCACCCGTTAGCCATCCTTATTGATGTACACTTAATAAGGGTAAACAAGAATCACAAATTAATAATAATAATTAACCTTTCTAGCGTCCTCGTTCTCGATTCGAACTTTTGGAGACGTCCACTCTTAAAATGACCTTCCGGAAAACTTCGATATCAGTAGAGATCGACCATCTACTCGATTCTCAAAGGTGTGACACAAGTAGATCTTGACTAAGGTAACAATATTTACAAGATTGAGGAATTTTTATAATCGTATATAGAAAAGATATTTTCGGGCTTTCAAACATTTCATCTTAGACTGTTTCGTTACAATTACATAAAGATCGAAAGCAACAGCGGATGTTCACATATTTATAATTAGACCACGGATGTTTGTACAAATATAGACTCTTATGGGCTGATTTACGAAGACTGGAGTAAAATCAAAATTGTTTGCCTCGTTAAATTTTTCACAAGATAAACATCGTTATAAAATTTATATTAATAAACGCATAAAATCTGCAGAGTCTATTTATGATATATGCGAAGTTAAAAAAAAAAAACAGTCGATCGAAGTTTCTGTTGCACTTCTATTCGAAACAAGACACAAACTTCTTTTCGTTTCCCACATTCATGAATCGCCGCGTAAAAAGTGTAACATCGGCATAAACATCCATAGCGCGAATCCGGTCGTCCGGTAGCGAGCTGCAGGAGTTAATCCTTCAACGTCACGTTTTCACCGTCGTAAATGTCGCGTCCAGTGCGTCGCGGTAGCAACCGTGAACATTGAAATGGCGATGGTCAGGCTCGCAAGAGCGTTCCTCCGATAGCTACGCTGCGCGCCTTCGGCCAGAGTGAAAAGGCCAGAGGGCTCGTAAAAGACAACACAGGAGCAACAAAAGAATAGGATGGCCGGATGCTAGGACGTTCCACCGCCATCTTTCTTTTTCCACGCTCTCTACACTCGATCTCGCTCCTTCTGCCCAGGTTGCTGGTTGTTATAGTTCTCGTGAGACAATAAAAATTGGCGCAACGTTGCTCGCGAAAAAGCAAACGCGTGCTGCTCGATATGATTTACGGGTCGGTTTTCGTACCCTTGAGAAGATTGGGGTGATCCAGCGCTGGAGAATTAATGGGGCTGGGGAGGTACGCAGGGGATCCTTTTGTCGAAGGATCGATATTGTATATACCCACGTTTGGTTCGAGGGGAATGCTTAAAACGCCAATTCGGTGTTTTATTGCGGTCGTTACTTGCTCGCCGCGCGCGACCCTGAACGAAACCTTCGGAAGTAAGGCAATCGAGATGGACTCCCTATTGTTGCGGCGTCTTTTTCGAACGATTCGTCGTGCTTGCGGGGTGGTAATTAAAATCTAAAGGAATTAAGATCAAGGGAAGAACAGGGTCTTTAGGTGGGATTTATTGAGGATGTTCCGGTGGTTTGACTGATTGCGTGGGAATAAATCACATTCACTTTCGAAGGAAAACATCTGTTACGAAAGATATCTTCGAAGCTACGTGTATGTAGAACGATTCAGGGGCTCGTGACAAAAATTATCATTCTCGAATGTTTGGATTTTTGTTATAAAAACAGATTCTAGAAATCCGAAGCGAGGCTTAGAAATGGTGGAAGCTGTATTGTCAAAAACGACCTATGTCCTGATTTATTCTGAGATGGAAATCGATCGATTATTCAGAAACAATCTTTGTCAAACCTTTTTTGTATTATAACTGCATTACAACTTTAAAACTACTGCCATTTCGTCGCAATGTAATTATAATGATATTTCAATAATTTACAAAAATTTTAAACACCTCAGAGGCGGGAAGTTTTCTTCATTCGACCTTTACTACATTCTTCGCGATTCCAACCAATTGGAACTTCTTCAATTTTTGTGTACACATCATTTATTAAACTAGTGTCCCTAACTTCACAAAAGAACTCAAGTCATTTTAAAGGATTAAGCCGTTTTATAGGGTGTACGAATACTTTTGTCCGGTACTGTACACCTACTAGAAGATTTTATATCTCCAATCAGATTTTACATCTCCAATAATTATTCCAAAATAAATGTCCTCGTTATTTTGCACCGACGTTGGGTTCTCGTGGTCTCTGCGACCGTATTCTTTGAAATTCGTCCGGCTCGTAGAATAAATCCTCTCCGCACGATTCCCTGGACGGCAGCCCACGGGCGCAGGTGTCGCAGGGGCCGTCATAAAGCGGCGGATCATAACGCGGGAGCATAATAACGATCGGGTGGACCATTGTTGGCGGCTGTTAAGGAGCCGTGAATGCTTGGCGTTCGCGTGGACTCAACGAGCCATAGCGGGCGCTGCATGCGCTAGCTTCCTACTGCTCTTAACAATCGACAACGTTAGCACTGGCATCCACGAGGCGGCGACTATTCCTTCTTCGAATTTTTACGGGGGTACACGTGTCCTTTATCCATTCAATAAGCCGTCATTTCATCACGCTTGTGATATTATAATATTTGACTCGTGAACACTTGGTCATATCTTTGGCAGACAATTTTCCTGTTCTATGATTAAGTGCAACGCAGAACCTTTTTTTTAACTCAATTAACACATCAATGGTTACAAATTTGGTAGGTAACATAATGTTTTCACTACATTTGTACTGTTGACTAAACCATTAAACAGATATTACATAGTATAGACCAATAACATTGACTACTTGAAATATTATCTGTTGTTTTAAGAGATATGAAAGAAAAATGTTATTTACAAAAGTTCTACTGGATCGAGAGGGTCATAATATGACAGTCCGCAAGGCTAGCCTACCGATAATCACTCAGTCTCGCCCAAGAACACGCGAAGTCATCCCGCGAGCCGTTCGTTCGCAGTAAAGCTCGCGAAGTTACGGCATACTGGGCGGCTTCATCGCTAAAATGTAATACTGCGACGGTGCCGCGCGGCGAGTCATAGATTAAAAAGCGTTCGTTAAGCGGGAGGAAAAATCGTTGGTGTCGAACGACGAACGACTGGGCTGTTGTAAAAACAGCCGCGGACACGGACTTTATGGCTCATTAAGGGGTAAGCGGTCGGTCCCATTGAGTGTGTACCTACGCCAGCGGCGAGCATCTCGTCGCAAATGTGTATTTCAAGGGGAATATATACTTCGCCCGTAATAACTTCATGCACGGGTATACCGAATGAACCGAGGACAGTCGAAAGGGCGGATTCACGAAGGAAAACTCGATTTCAGTCGATTCAGAATACAGTACTCTTCAGAGATTTAAACCGGTATGATTTTGATACCGGTATTATGCCATCAAGGCTATACCGAAACCGATATATAACCGAAAACCCAAATAAACATCGATATTTTTTCAGTTTCTACAAGGGTAGGGCTCACATAGGGTTATATAGGTATAATACCGGTATTTTACGTTTCGGTAGAAGTCAAAATATTGGAGTGCAGTAAATACTCGATAAGAGTTGGATAAGAAGTTCCTCGTGAGAGTTTCTACTTCATCCCTACAACGGGGGGAGTACGCAAACATCCTTGCCCAGCGATGGGGTTAGCGTTCTGAGCACTATGAAGGGGAAAGCGAACTATAGGGTGAGAGTATTGTACTCGCGATTCGCGAAAGCTGGGAGGCGTCCTGCGGATCGGATGGGTCAGCGCGTGGAAATTAATGAAAACGTCAACCGTGGATGGATGTTATCGAGTTTACGGGCACGGTAAACGTAGGAGGGGGGGGGGGGATATTATCGGAACGACGTCGCTGCGTGGCCCCCGGATGAGTTACGAGGATCTTACCCGGCTAGATCCCCGGTCACTCTCGTAAATAACCGAGCGACGGCCACGGACGCGCGCAATGGAATCCGTACCGTACGCGTAATTTCAGCCGTCCATACGGAATACCGTGGTAAACGGGACGGGCAGAAGAAAAAAAAAAATGGCAAACTTCCGCGCTTACGCGGATCCGTAGATCAGTATTAACGAGACTCCCGCTGACGCCCCGCTTAATACGGTCTGGTAATGAATACCGATTTCGCGTCGTACGACTCTGAGAATATTATATCCACCATAGGCTCTTAGGCGAGAGTTTCTGTGCATAATGGCTGGTCTTAGGTGCTTACGGTATGATTGGTAATACTATTGGACGTCGTATTGTTCATCGGTTTTTTAACCCTGTAATGATTGATCTTTTACAAAATAACGACCCCTTGGTTCGTGGCCGCATTGGTACTGTTGGGTTTGTATAGTAAGAGAAGAAGTCAGTTTAAAAAGAGCTGTTTCAAACTGTTATTCTTTATGCAGATAAAAACCGTCTAAATGGAGTCTGCCTGGAGTCACCTTTTACAATGTCTCCGCATCTGAATAAAATAAGATACTTTGGAAAATCTCCCATATTCTCCACGACTATTACCAACCTTTCGTAGTCCGACAGACCGTCGCTAATTCCATATCTTCCCGTATCAACTTCGTCGTTCGATACATGCCCGAATACGAAACAGAGTATAGATATTATTACACCAGAATCTATCGCTTTTGCGAGAGCTTTAATCCGTTAAATAAATAATACTTTCGAGCCAAAGTACCGCCCTTTCGTGCTTATTCCGTCGTGTACACGCTACAACGTATCTTCGAATCGGCCCCGAGACGTGCGTCCAGCCCATCGCGTTGGTCGGATCCCTCTCGTGATCGTTCGGCAGCGGGCAATCATTTTGCAACCACCTGTAGGTATATAATCAGCCGGTACGGGGCATAATGCATGTGGTACGTAATAATAACGACGATAAACAACCGTTCTAACGAGGCGTCGTAGGTAGGCCGCGGCCCTTATATAGGGAAATATCAATGTTATTTTATTGAGCACCGCCGCACGCTCGCTCGCTCGCGCTTTACCTTCCGCCACGGGAATACAGGCCGGGTAAATACGCAATTTACCGGCCGCCACGATCTTCCAGGTCTTAACAGGTGGAGGAAATTCTTCCGCGGATCGTGTCCGAGAGCACCATGGTGGAGGCATGGTCCTAGTTCAACCGGTATACACACGAAGATCGGTTCGCCTCTACGGGCAGTTAGAACCCGACATGGCTGGATATCACCAACGTTTCACCGTGCCCCTTTCAGCTTTAATGTCGTTATTACGCGACCACGCGTAACTGGGCTCTTCAATGTTTTACCAAATTTAACGATCGAACGGGGCAATTAAAACCACCGACGCCAGGGAAATGGTCCTCCTCGTCTTTCTCGAACTGGTCTTCGATTGTAAATTGTCTCTTTGGAACAGAGGTTTCGGGATGCTGGTCTGTGAAGAATATTTGAGTCTCTGTCGGTTCGAGATATTACTATGGTGGTCTGTGCGGTGGGATACAGTATTATTTTTATTTATATTAGATCGAGGTATAGCAAGAACTAATCTTTATCTTAACCCTTTAACGCCCAGACACTTAAATCGTTATATCATTATGAGGCTGATATATGTATAGGGGAGAGTTGCGTATATTGGACCATTTGTGTATCTCTATAAAGAAATATTTACAGATTTTCCGTTGGGTATATTGATTTAAGGAGCGGAAATAAAAGGTGCGAGAACAGTTTTTTTCTTAAATTGTAGATTCCATTTGATTAGTTTTTAGGAGCGGTCCAATGTAAGAAACCTGTTGCCTGGAATGGACCGAAGTCATTAGTTTAGTTTTTTAAAGTTATTACTCTTACACATTTTTTTCAAAACGGCCAATGCACCATACAATCTTCGTATAATGCTTGTCTTTTTCCGTTTCTCTTTGCATCCTGCGATATTCTATGCTTGTGTAAGAGAGAAAAATAAAAAAGTGGTCCAAAATAGGCAGCTCTCCCCTACGTTGCGTCCTGTTAATTTAAAGTCGAAAATATCGATATTGAACCAACGTATTCTAAATACTTTTCAAATTTATTGTTCACCCTTTAACGCCCAAACATCGCTTCCAGAGAAAAACAATATTTCTTGCGAAAATAATTTTTTCTGCTCGAAATTTCGCTTGTGCCATCAAAAACCCAGGAGGGGCACAGAGGGTTCTACGAAGAAAATCTACTTGTCAATACAATTCATATGATTTCTTATCAATATTAGTCGACTGATACGTTTATGAATCAGTTCCACAACCCTATACGTCCAGTCTTCATCTTGAATTCCGCGAGAGCGTTTCCCACTGTGAGATTAATAATGACAATCAGATGAAAAACGTTCCACTCGTGTGCAGTGCCACGGTGAACCGACATCGTAACAGGTAAAACCGGCGCCGTCTGTGTTTGCGTGAGACTCTAAACGAAATTAGGTTCGATTATCGCGGATCGTGGGCCAGTAGCTTACGCGGACAACAGCCGGGCCCCGATCGAGAAATGATCATTGTCGATCCGACAGTGGAGCGGCATCATCGGGCGGGTCATTATTGTCGTACAGACGAACGCCGACCGGTCGAGGGGATCTCACGCTGGTCGGCCTGGCGAGAGAATCGATCCTAGGAAATCGAAGAATTACGGAAAACGACGAGTAGTGGTAAGGGGGCGTGGGGGGAGATAGAAGAACAGCTGAAAGGGAGGATTCTGGGGGCCCCCGGAGGGGCTATATCTCCGTTCTGCCTCGATCCGCGGATGGACATCTTCTGCGGTCACAGTCGACGGTTATTGGTTATTGCGCCAAGCTCCGGAACTGTTCGAGCTTCTCATGGGAACTTCTCCCGCGGCCCGATGGAATCATTTCCGTGTTTATTAGCCGGGCATCGGCCGGCTCTAACCCTCTTCTGAGATCCGCCGAGAGACTGGATATCCACCCACAGCCGCCCCTCGAGCGATTCAACCGAACAGAAGAAGTCCTCGCCTCGGATCATCGGGCTCTATTCGTCGACAAATTAACACGGAGTCACGGGTTCCATGGGAGAGATTCTTTTTTTTTTTGTGGTATCGGGTTACGAGTTTCGTTACGGAATTCGTTTTCTTTGAACGATACCTAATCTCCTGGGCCGTGATTAGGATATGTCTTCGAGGGGTTATTTGATCAATGGACCTGGTTTTGTTTAGTCAAGTTGTACTTTTTCATGCCTAGTTTTTCCATGAATTCAGAAAGGCCCCACGACGTTTGTGCAAGATTAGAAATAGGATCATCTTCGGGAAATCGAAAAAAAAAAACAGATTCGTACGAGACCGAACAAGTTGAACGGTCTCTGGGCCGATCTCGTGCAGATCGGGATCGGCTGACCGGGAGACGTCTAAATCGGCACGCGGAAGAGACCAACGACCGGCCGGCACGTCGAAGGAGAGGAGGGATGAAAAAGGGAAAAAATGGCTTGCAGCTCCTCGCGTGACTACGTCCGAACAGCCGACACGTAGGTGTACGTCGAGACCTGTCCTTGTTTATCAGCCATCACCCTCGGCGGAGCCGGGCCGGAAACGTGGACGAATAGCCGCCTTTCCGAGATCGTGTCGAGGCCAGCCACCGTTCCGGATGTCACATGCTATCTCAACTTTGAACTACACGCGGTATCGATAAAGAAATCGTGATCAGAATTTGTTTTATCGCCTCGAGTCTGAATGATAAGACAGCAACTGGATACAGGAAGCAGATTTGATGGAAACTATGATACTCATATTGAGAATTTTTCAGTGTGAAGTAGAAGGTATTGTTAATTGCGGCATGAAGAACCCTTTGATATAAATAAAGTAGAGAATGTAGGAATGATAGCCAAATGGAGGATTTTTTAGTGTGAAGTGAAAGGTACCTACTGTGAATTGGGGGATGAAGAACACTTTGATGTGAATAAAATAACAGTGATAGTGAAAAATAGTGTGTACAAATTTTAGACCCTTTGTTTTCTCCACAATAAGTGTCACAAAACAATCGAAATCCATGGTCGTTTAGTGAAAGTTAAGAAAGCAAAGTGTAAAATGAAAAAGGATAAATCTTCGATGAAAAGGTAAAGACATGTGAACAGCAGTGTATATTCCAGCCGCATTGATCTAATCACTGCGTTAACAACTACAAAAATGATATGTGCAGATGAATACGGATGAGAGTAACCTTTAGAAATCCGCATAGAAATTCTATTTTTACATTACTCTTTTACCTCTATTCTTTCCATTCAAATTATTATTTGAGTCCAGTACTAGGAAGGTTAAATCGTTGTACGCGGCTAAAAGGCGAGCACACGCGCGTGCATCGACGCGAAAATGATACGCGGAAGCGTACGGGACAAGCTTTAAAACGCGGAGGGCCTAAGGTTGCGGAGGAGGAGGCGATCCAACGGCCGCCTCGAGACTCGTTTTAATGCGACGAGCGGTGTGCAACGCGCGCCTGGGTGTACATGCGAGATCCAATGCGATCTCATGTTTAACAACGGCATATCTACGCTCGCCGCGATACTGTTACGCCTTACAAATTCTACGAGCTGGAGGAGTGAGCCTGACTTTATATTATTACACCGTTGGGCACACGGTTGATCGCTGGGGATTACGTCCGCGAGATCGCTGAAAACCGTGGATGAAGCTCGCGACGGAACGGCACGGTTGAAAACGTAACGTTAATACGATCAACGATAAACCATGACACGATTCTCCTATTTGGTCGATTTTAAAGCTGCGCACACTTGCGTAACGCCGATTACGTAATTGGACCAGCAACGGGAGAACCGGTAGGTGGGATATGGCACCGTGACTTTCTCGGAATCTCAAAACGACCAAACGCTTATTACTCAATTTCCCTCTCGATCGAAGCTCCGACGACGTTCGGAACGAACATCGGTGGTGACCGCAGCACTTTCGACGAGTCTTCGATATCGAATACAGTGTATCCAGGACGAGATTGGATGGGGCATCTGTTCGAGGATGTTACGAAAAATCGAGGCCAAAGGAGCTGTAGAGAATTATGTTCACTTTCAGGTGAAACTTCATGTTATTGAGGAACAACTGGCAGGATAGTGTCTTGGGGAGAGAGACCAAGGACTTCTTGAAGAAGGACTTTCGTTACGATGGGAATACGTACGGGGAAACAGAGAACGTCTGAGGAGGCACGAAGCGCGCAGTGGCAGAGGCGTTGGGGATTAGGACGGCGGAACAGTAACGAGAGATATGCTGTTACCCAAGTTCTCGGTACTTCGATTAATTGGCGTGTACAGTTAAATGGAGGGAGGGGAGGACGGTTCGGTCTCTTCATCGATCGCTCGTTACCCTCTCACGGTTAATTTATTGCGTCGGTCCACGGTGGACCGTGTCGCGGTTGTCTCGGTCGCGATCACGACACAGCAAATGAAGACTTTTATGCTAAACTCCGTGGCGGAGCAGGTGCGGAGAACGTGCCCGGTTCGGATCCATTAATTACGATACCTGGGGATACTCGTGCGACGCGGAACGGCCACTTGTCCGAGTGATTTCGAGGAACGCTGCTGTAAAACTAATGGGACTGTTGTAAGAAACGAAACTGCACAATAGTGGGTCGTTTCTACTGGATCAATTGTGCTGATTTTAGTCAAGAAAAAGTCTTAGGAAAACGTTGCATTCTTCATAATGATCTTCGTGTGACTTGTTACAAAGAGGGTTTTCATGATTGCTCTGAGATCTTTAGGGTACTCTGATGATCACCTAGACCTTCAGAATTGCATTGCGGGGACTTCAAGGAGGTCCTCAAAAAGCCACTGAAGAGCTCGTACTGGATCTTAGAAAGCCACCAACAGGTCAGGTTAGTCCTGCAAGAACTCCTAATGTTTCAAACTAAACCTTGGCCCATAGTTCGAAGGATCATCAAGACCATTAGGATTGCACTTCGAGGACTTCTGTAGAAGTTCAGAAGAAGATATACAGAGGCCAAGAATCACCGAGGTTGGTGAGAAGAAAAAATACAAGCATGTCCAAAAGTGACCAGGGAAAACTGATCATAAACAGGCAAGGGGCTACATCAAGATTCCAGGAGACCACCCACGAACACAAGAGCTCGATGGACTGGAAGACGAAGTGGAAGTACTTTATTTAGCGCCGGTGTATTAGCATACACAGTTTCTTTTAGGCGGCCGCAAGCGGTGAACGCGATAATGGCCCATTCTCCCTGGAAATGCTCGATGGATTGGCGGTCGAGTGATCTTACCACTCAATCAACACCCCGTTCACGCCGGAGTCCTTCGGCTGAATCTTATGTCACGACATTGTATAATCCCTGTTCGGCCAGATATACGCGCGTATGCATGAATAAGCAAGTAAGATCTGCTTATCTCTCGGGCGAGAGTGTCGAACGTGACACGGTGGTTGCGTTTCGTAACGGCTCCTCCTTATCCGAGAATATCCCCGGGGATTTCTGTTTCGAGAGAAAACAAAATTTCTTCCCCTCTGGCGGGTGGTTACGTAACCGATCGCGAGCTTAAATTTTCCAACAGTAAAAAATCACAATCCTACATTGAACGGGAAAGGTCTAGGGAAGGTCCACGATGGTTCAATTACGTACCGTTGCGCAAGCCCCTCTGTTAGGGAACAATGAGCACATCAACGATTCTCTGGATAATATTTCACGGGGCTCGCCGAGATGAGAAGATTTTTAAACGACACGCGAAATGCGTTATTCCCTGGTGAATTCACTTTCGAAACCTACTTTCCGTGAGAATTCCTTAATTGTTTCTCCTGCGTCCTTGGCGGATACACGCGGCGAAGAAAGTGTCTGTCTGACGTCTGGTTAATGGACACCTCGATTTACCGGCTGTAATTATTATTATATGATCCCTGAGCGACCTCTAGACGATCGTACCTTCTATGCTATAACTTCGAAATCTAACTTTATATATATATACATCGCCATATTCATCGTCTATTCACGTGTCATCCTTAACCCCTTGCCTTACGATTTTCTTGACGACTGTACTTTCAAGCATTACTTTATCGTTAATAATTTCCCAGATACACAAGGGATTTTATCTTTAGGACAAATGTAACATTTACTCTAAATCTTAAATATTAATATTAATGAAACAGAATTTCACTTCGACTCAAAGAAAATGAATAGTATACATGTTTATTAAATCCACTTTGAAATCGTAATCACGTGTCTGACTCGATGTTACAAGGCAAGGGGTTAAGCCTCTCTATGCATTTATAAATCAAAGTACAGTCTACAGACGTCTAAAAAATAGACAGAGTCTATACTCGGTAATTGAAATTATCGTTATTCAAAGAACGAGTTGCACCACCTTTTTCCAAGAACAATATATTATACGGCACCATAAAAAATTCTTTCCTGTCGATTCCACTTAGGACAATTTCCCTACTTGCTCGACAAGACCCGCAGCCGTAGCCAAGGGTCTATTTCCAAGGAAACACTTCGGAAATCTCTTTTCTTTGCCGAACGAGCAAACAGTTCCTCGGATCGGAATCGTTTCGCGGGAGCCATTCAATTATCGAGCGATTATCGGAAGGTCGGACGGTTTATTACGAATGGTCAGCGTATGCAACCAGCGCACACCAATGGAGGCTGACATTTTCTACGGATAAAATGCGATCACGACGTCCGTTACGAACTCGCCGTCCGAAGACCTTGTCGGTTCGTTCGAGAGAACGTGTGTGTGTGTGTGTGTTTGTTGCTTTATTTCCCAACAGCCGAGTTGCGGATATATCGCGTTACTCGTAATTCCGCAGTGGTGTCCGGCCGCGTCGAATGGTACCTGGGAAGCGTGGCTCGCTGGAAGGAAAGATGCGGGAAGGAGCCTTGGGTGGGGCGAGGGGATCCGCGTAGGTAGCATTAGTCGCTCGATCGGGTTGCTCTTGTTGCCGGTAATGCCGCTCGGATAGCGGAATGCGCGAATTCTTTGGAAAGCAACAGGCTCTCCACTCGGCCGGTGGATGGTTCAGGTGGTTCAGCCGGCTTGCCAGCCAGAGAGCACAGGGGCCAGAGCCCGAGCCACGGAGCAACGGGGCAGATGCTGAAGGAGGTGAGGGAACTGTGGGCGTCCTTGCCCCGGGGGACGGGCACGCGAGGGGCCCCCGAGGGGTACGACCTGTTAAACACGCTCTCGTCTCGGTCTGATCCTTCCGGGATGGAGGACCTATTCTACTTGACCGCTTGGACCAGGTTCTCGAGCCTTTTAACCTGACTTCTGTAATGGGTACTTGGAATAATTTGGTTATCGTTCTTTGAAAAATGGGTTGGTTGGAAATTATATTTGTTTAACAAGCTTCAGATTTTTATATTTTTAATCATTTCGGATATCTCACTTGTTAGATCGATGGGAGACCATAGTTTTTTCTTTGATTATTGTAGGGACCCGTTTTGTTCTACTGCTTGGACTAGATTGTGGCTTCTTCTATAATCGGTACTTTGAATAGGGTGGTCCTGACTTTTGATAAGTTGTTCTAGTTGCAAGTACGGTTGTTGAAAATTGGTATTTATAAGGAGCTGGTACTACTTTATGTCAACAAACGTCATTAGAATTATTGAGAATATTCTACACATCACACTGGTCAAGTGATGGTGTGTGAGCATACAGCCCCAAGAATCAAGAAGTTATATATTATTCTAGATTCAACGATTCTTCTCAGAAAAGATCACATGTCAATTATCGTCATCAATATTGTAAAAAAGTATCAGTTATAAATATGCGCATAATACACTGACCCTCAAAAGGATCTTATTTTTGGATTCATATCTTACATGCTAACATAGCTGAGAAATAAAATTCTATAAAACGATCTAACAACATTGCAAATAAAAATATACATTGGTGAATGAATCATCTTCCCAAATGGAGCAAGAGAAAGTCGAATGTCCAAATCCTGAGGAGCAGGATGTAGCGTTGCAGGTGTACCCACATCACACGCCGAAAAGATCGAAAGGGAGAGCTGCCACTGATGAGCCCAGGTCAGGGTTCCCCCCAGAGCAACAATAAGGTATTTTGGTGAACCCGGGCCTGCTATAATTTGCCCGGTGTTACTCCGCCAGAGGAATTCGTTCTTCCGAGAAGCCAGCCGGCCGGGCATAGCCGGGCGGGCCTAGCTGCCAAGACACGCGATGGAGAAAGCAGATAATTGCGTAATCGGATCTAATTAGCATGAGCGAGTCCCGCAGATTCCGAGATGTCGAACGAATTTTAAGCTGATTTATTGAAATTACATAGGCGCGTGACCAGCTAATAATACCCTCGAACTCCGTGCGCTTCATTTTAACTCGATAAGAAGCATACCAGTGAACGAGGAGGGAAATTGATAACAAGTGTCTGTTACGGTTACACTGTAATAATACAGTACTGGTTCCCTACATGTTCCTGTCTAGGATACTTCGTCAAATTTACCAGAACTATCATCTACATTCGAAGACTCGATCCAAATTTCAGTAAAATCCTCTTGAACAATCGTTACTGCTTTCTTATTATGGCCCACTGATAATACATTCGATATCACCGACTTGACCCCTTGCTCTACATCAACGTAATAATATAAATTACAAAATATTCATAACAATCACCAGAATATTTACAACAGATCACTCGAACTAATCTTCGATTACCTCCAGAAGGATGATTAGACTGGAAGAATGGCTTCCCCAGATCGTCATACCCAAACGTATTAAAACCCCAGTCCAAAGACCAGGCGTTAGTACACCTCGAAGTCTCCAATTCGAAAACAACCATCAACAATGAACCGCCCACTCGACCACGAAAAGGACGGAAGATCGGGTCAGACGAGAAAGACAACGAGATCCAATCGGTCTAACGACAGAGCCCAGTAAATCCAATACAGTCATTAGCCCGAGGCGAACACCGCGTATACCCTAATGACGATGATGCGCGCAGCTGCTCCGGTGGATCGGGGGCGCGCTCAACCTGGTGTGTACGACCTCTGGCACGCATACACACACACACACACATACACAGTCCAGGCACAGATTTTATTATCGATCCCATTGAATACCGCCTCGGCCTGGGCTCAGGGGCCTCCGGTACGAACCTTCTTCCGGGCTTTAAGGCCTGCCTCGAGTACGGCTGTTGCGCCGCGCCTCCGCGTAGCGGATGCGGCCCGTTCCCGTTTCTGGAGAGTCCAGTTGTTGCTGCTGCAAGGACTCTACCCGGCGATATGCAATCTTCGTGTTATCGCGAACCTCACCACCCGACCTGAAAATACCAGCGACTGATCCCTGTGATCCTACCTGTCCCCCCGTCGATCTCTCGATAGAGGCTTTGAGACGATCGAGAGAGAGAAAGAAAAAAAGAAACAGAGAAAGAGAGACAGACACCAGGCACGATAACACGCAAGGTATTATACCACGCCCGTTCATACAAGCGCGTTCCCGGCCGTTTCCGAGGCTCGTTATCTCGTAATCGCCGTGACGGACTCACCTAACGCCTGATAAGTGCGTATCTCTAACGGTACCGCTAATTACTATCTGTCGAACGACCCGCGAACGATGGAGAAAAGGACCTGGACTGTCCACGCGCGCGATCATACTTCTCGCCGATCGATCGATGCTTCCTCGTCGATGGCCAACGTTCGACTCAGAACTTTAGCCCCGAGACGTTTATGGCTTCCATTTATCCGTCGGGACTGTTATGTAACGAGTCTTGATCGCTCCTTTCGTCGAATGTTCTTGCGCTATCCACGTGATACTCGGGTTTCTCTTGTTACAGGGAGATAAGGATGATTCCGATGGTAATTAAACCGGACTGTTTAGTGTTCGCGTGTCTGCCTTCATCAGGTTTTAACACATTCACCGCCGCGTTGGTTAACCGACGAGCCACGCAGAACTTTGCGTTCCTGTCGCGTGGGTCAAGCGTGACCGTCACAGATCCTTCTGTCCACCGTGTCCGTCACCGATGGCCGACACAGTGCTTCATGTTCAGGTGACCGTCAGGTAATACGAAATCAAATTTCAATTAATACAATCGACATGCACGGAAAGTCAACCGAAACAGGCTCCACGATAAACGTGATTAATAAACATGCACGTGATTCTAAATGTCAAACGTTCTTTTTTTTTTTTTTTACCATAGCTACGGTATCGTTCTCCACACATAGTGGAAAGAATACTTAATTCTACTAGATGTCATTCTGCCACCGGTCTGATCTACTGCTACCGCTTGTTTTTCTGCTCTTTTCCCGTTCGAATGTTATTTCATCGAATCGTATGCAAATGAATTTGTGAGAAACCCGACTTTTTCCGTATTATTCGCGCCCTATAAATCGTCACGAGAACGAGGCTACTGTTGCCGAGCCAACGGTCCCCGCACAGCCGTCGAGCATTTTAATGGGAAATCGTGGCCGGTCCGATATATCATGTAAATAAGCTGTTCGAGCGGTTATTAGCGTGGCTCGCCGGGTGACGGGGCGAAAAATCCGGTTGGCAGCGGTGAAATACCGCGTTGGCGTGCGACGGTTTCGCGGTGAAAATCAAGGAAACGACACGGCCAGGCCACTTAACGCGATCCACGAGAGATTCCCGTAACGAGGTCCCCTACCCTTTCGGTTGACAATTCAGCGTTTCACGACGAACCCATATCCAGCCGGGCCCGTTTATGGATCCGACCGTTTAAGGTGATCCACGGGACGCCGTTATATTTCCGTTCCCTGGACGGGAGCTACAGACTCGCTGGATCGCATTTTGAGCTTGAAACCTGTCGACCGCTAAGTTATAACTTAATCCGAACGGCGACCGGTAACCGAGCGCGGATTTTCTCCTTTCGCCGTGGAACTGACTGGACCGACATCTCTGACGTCAAAGGAAATTTCCAACCCACGAAAAAACAGGTGTCCAACGGTTGGGTATGAAGTTCTTGTCTGGACAGCTTTGCTAGCTTTGCTTCCTGATCTCTGCTAACAGTTTTTGCTTAACAGTTTCGTGATCAATAATGTTTGGATGTGCCTTTTTGTGCCTGGGACTGGAAGTCTTTGTGAGTCTGATAATTACAGATGGTAGGGAATAGATTCATTTAGTAGGCTTCTGTAGGCGTCAATGTGTGATTTTTGACATTGAGCTAAGCTCTGAAAAACCTTAGCTTATAATAACTACATTAACTATATTCGGCTTACATTGGGTCTTACAGAGTAGACCACGAGTCTAAACGATATACATTCTAAAATATATCTAGATAAGAAAACCGTTAAGGGTCTAAATCAACCCATCGCAGGTCTTCAGAAATCAATAGCCTGAAACTCCAAAAATGGTTAGTCCCAATGTTCCCGCTTCTGATAATAATATCTGTAAAATACGATGGCCACGATTCCCAAGTCTAAAAATGACATCCTAGAACCTTCAACAGCAAAAGTGTTAATTGTGACAGGAATAACGAGATCACGGACACAGTGTATACAAACGAATAGTAAATGGCTATTGTAACCAAATTGACGAGGGAGAGAATTGAAACAGCCGGAGGACGGATAAGAGAAGAATACCATGAATAAAATCTTATCGTAGTCGAACCGAGAGTCGCTAGAAAATGGGGTGGGAGCATCTAAAGCGCCAGATAGTTGAGCGACTCGCGCGGGTTCAGAGCAACGTAAAAGGTTAAGCGGCGTTGCTGAAACGGTTCCGTGTCTCTCACCCTAACTTGAACAATGTACCGCGACCCGTGTCCCGATATTACCATTATCCCACGGTTTGGCTGGCACAGCCATTCGAACGTGTCCTTCGAATCGTTACGTTCGGAATCGCCGAGATTTTCGATCCCAGGTGACGACCGCTGGTAAATATCGACGCCTCTTCCTGATCCCCCGTCGATTCTTTCTACATTTCTTACCGCTGTCCGCGCGGCGACCGAAGAAATCGGAGAACCTCGGCTCCGTTGGTGTTTTCGCTGTGTATTTACGGAAATTGCGGAGCCCGCGGGCTCCTACTTTTGCTGCCGACAGTGATTCGTGTACTACAACAGCCGGCGGGTGAACGATTACCGTTCCCTTGCACTTCTACGAAACCGTTGGTCCTTAAGGACAACCAAGACTTTAGCCCCGTGGTACCATCCTCTTTCTCCTCTTATCTCGGCACCAAGACTTCCCTCGAAAGATTCTCAGAAGCGCGAACAATGTTGATCTTGCCGCAGCGAGACATTTCCCGCAGAAACATACCCATCTAGATCGGTTATAAGATTCGTGTGGGGAAATTGCTGGCTCGTAAATTCATCTACTTTGTTGACTTGATTATCGAAATGCAGAATATACACGTAATGACGAGCGTGGACGTCGATCTCGTTGGCGGTAATATTCCGTAATTTCCAGGGGATGATGTTAGTAGGCGGATTTCAGTCGAGGTTGGATTCTATTTTCAGGAGTGTTGTGGAGACACTGGATGAAACGATACTTTGTTGTAGGATATTTCGAATGCGCAGCTTATTGCGTATTACTGTTTTTTCAAAATCACTCAAGGAGACAGAATACAATAGAGTTGATAGAATCTATCTGACCACAAATACAATTAATCATCTTTCCTCGTTCTATACTACATCAAACGATCGATGAACGTAAATCACTTCTACAGCGAACAGTGCCTACAGAAGATTTTCTTCCATTTCCCAATTCCTACAACCTTCCCTCAATTTCTAAAAAAATCCCAAGATCAGTTAACGAGCGTCCACGCAACCGGGGGCCCGTATCGTCGAAGGCAAAAGTTTCACCGTCGGGTCACGATCGTCACGGTAGCCCCCAGCTTCCGTCTCATTGGGCGGGCGCCCCCTGATCGGCGGTTGCGCTTCGCCCTGGCGACAACGTCCTTACCGTCGAAACGTGCCCGGTCCGTGCCGACAAGAGTCGACGTTATATGAACGGATAATTTATTCGGTATATGGGATGCAAGGCGAGCGCGGCGCAAAGTCGTGAGCAGCCTGATCGGCGACCGTATGACTTTCCTGGGGGCTGGCGCGCCGCTCCGTTCAGGCTCCACAGACCGAGAAATCGTTTCTCGGATCAGCGCGGTCGTACGGGTTCGAGGTGGGAGAGGAAAAGGGGGGCAAGGGAGGCCAAGACACGTGGACCAATTCCTTCTGAATGAGAGGAGCCGGTGGAGGAGCGTTATCCAGTCACCGCGGCGAAACGGAAGACAGGATCCCCTCAGCGATCGAGGGAGCCTCGTGGAAGACCCCGTTCGTGTCTCTATCTGAAATTGGCAGTCGGCCTGCACACCTATGCGAGCACCCGAAGATTTACGGCCGACGACCAGGGCAAATTGGATGCTGTTCCCCAGGTTACCGTCGTTCTCTCGGTTTCTCGCGCTGCAACCGGACCCCGCGATAAGATGTAATATACGGGGTGTCTCACCTGATTTTGACAACTTGATTGTCTCGCTATTGTTACTCGTAGCAAAAAATGTTTCAACGGAGGCTTGAATGGTATCGAGTGGAGCATATTCTGATGTTATTAGTTTTTTCGTGAGTAGACGCATAAAGGTCCTATAAAGGTCAACTTTGTTTTTTTAAATGGAATGAGGTATTTTTTAATACATCAGTCAATGCAGCTGGATATTTGTTATAAAAAGTACTAAGCTATGTATGTCGAACAGTTAGTAGTTCAGGAGATATTTCAATTTAAATAATTCTAAAATACCATTACTGTCGTACTTTATTACTATTCCTGTAAATAAATGCTAACGTCTTAGTCCCTCTCTAGTCCCCCCCCCCTGTGGTGGGAATAACGTCGTTGCTCGTGTCGCATTATTATTAACATATTAGTAAGGTTAAAATTGAGATGCTCAATTTCCCGATTGATTAAGCAGGGCCATCGCTTCCAAAGATAATGTCGTTAATACGCAAACACGTGGCCAATGGTGACGCCCCGTGGGTCCCGAGTGATCCCGCGAGACGCGGAGAAACAGCCATTAGCAGGGATCGTTGTCGTTACGTTGTTACGCGGTGAATTCATCTGGTTTTTGCCGTCGATTGGGCGGGATCAAGGAGGCGATCCGAGGCGATCCTGAACTTCGCGGGTCGGCTTGTTCGATCCCGGCCAGAGCAGGGAAGGCCTAATGATGAAGGATGCCGCTTTCAGTCCACGGCAAAACAACGACCAATCGGATCCGGCGGAGGGGGACAAAAACGATCTGAAATTACCGCTCGCGAGCCCGTGAATCGCCCTCTCCTGTTCCGAGAGACTTTCCTCTTTCGACGTCAAAGAAACGTCCCCTCCACCCTGAAATTCGAGAATTTTTATCGCGTGTCCACCGCCAATAAATCACTAGATATACAGGGTGGACCACGAAACGTGATCGACTGAAATTATTCTAGTACTACTATGCCATTTCTCCAGAAAATTATATATTAGATTCCTTAAAAAGAAAAATGGTTCGTTTTTATTTTACCCACAAGACATAAGGATTGGAATTTTTCGGATGGTTTTACAGTTGTGCCAGATAGTCTATAAGCATTCGTTTTTGGATTCAGTAGCACTGAAGATACCTCTAAAAAACTCTTGCCCTTTACATTATACTAATTTCCAATCTTCCTTCCCTCTATTATTTTTCCTATCTTTGATATCCATTCCTCGAATTACAATTTGTCATTATGCTAAATAATCGTTTACCCTAATGACACTGTACAGTCCGTTACTAAAAGTGATCATTCATCCTAAGAACCAGAGGTGTTGCAAGCCTCCAAGAATCACCGCCAGTCTGAAAAGGATCACAGCCAGCTAATGATCGTGTAATTTCCACCGTGGTAACGAGTTACGCCAGGGCAGGGGGGAGACCTAGCCGATAACATACGGGGGCCATTTTTCGAATCGCATTTCACGCCATTTAATGCCGAGGGGAGACTATTTGCATAGCGGTCGATCGTCGAACGTCTCTCTCTTTCTCTCCTTTTTTTTTTTGTTCTGGGGCCGGGAACGTGAAACGCCCGGGTGAGATCTTGTCGTGCACCGGCTCCGGCGACGATGGTGTCTCTCAGTCGCTGACTTCACACGATTAGCATTGCCATTAGCATAAATAGTTTATGGGATCAAAGTGCAAGCGCACAGGAGAAAGGGCAACCGCGATTCGACCGGGCTCATTCAAGGCTCGGCAATGACATCGACGTGCTTGACGCGGATACTACGATCCATGGATCACGGTGTAGCAGAATTCGTTCCGTATTAGTTGTTCGTCGCGGTTGATATACGCATCCTGACGTCGAGGGACGAAGTAAATCGCTTTTAAGCAGGCTTAACCATTCACGTGTTTCAGATATTTCGCGAATTATCCGCGTCACCTTCGTGCTCCCACGTTGCTTCCGGTGTAATAAGACCTTGTCAGTGGACTCGAGATTGGTTTTACAAAAAACGGAGAACATTACTCAACACTTTTACTGCGGCGAACTGTGATGTATCGGTTGGAAAAACAATATTTAAATTGTAGTAAGAAATTTTAAGTGTAGTGTGTTGTACTGAGGAAATTTTTCGAGAAAGTGGAAGCCTTGGTGACATTATGGATAGTAGAGAAAAGACTCTCTAAAGAAATATATTAGGTCTTATAGAGTAGATCATCTCTCAGAAAAAACAACTAAGTGGTCGCAAAACTTCCAGAATCAAAAGTCTGACACTTTACAACGGATTGTCCTCCTGGTTCTGTTCCTTATAGAAACATCATTACAGTAAATCCTCGGTGAGTGTGTGAACGTTCCTCGGCACTGAACATTAAATATTTCATAAACTAATGACCATATAAGCTCCATCACTGTTTTAATCCTTATTAAAAAGTCAACGTTACACCTGGGGACTTCACCGCGTCAGTGCCGAGGAGCCTTCGAACACTCATCGAAGATTCACTGCAGAGTCTGATGGCCAATATTCCCTACTACAAACTACACCCTAGAACTTCCAACAGCAAAAGGTGTTAATTATAACCACGAATAACAACACCGAATCCCAAGTTTCTTAGATTCTTTCGAAAACAGCCCGAAGTCCTTACCACCATCAACACTGTTTTACGCTTCATAATTATCACACCCCCTCGGTCACAGGTTCCCACCGCCACTCGACAATTACACACAGAGATAACGCTCCACAAACGCGTGCCAGTTAGCGTGTTCCCACTTAGTCACCGTGTAACGTTTCTTCAAATGCGCAGAACCTCGTGGTCGTCGAATAATGAGAATCCTGGCCACGTTCTCCCCGTGCAATTTTTCCACGCGTGCCCTAATTGTTCCCCGCCGTATCAAGCTTCTGCTTCCCCCCTCCCTCGCCCCTCCAACTGTCGGCGATCGAGCCTGAAAGATAGGCGAACTGGCGCAGCGTTCGAGTTCGTCTGGGGGACGAAAACAAGATCGAGAGTGTAACACATGCGTCGTCTTATATCCGTGACGTCGGGAAAACACACACGGGATGACGACGACGTGGGATCGTCCTTGCGTTTACTCCCGCGGCCCCCCATTGTTTCCCCTACGACGCCTCTCGTTTTGCACGCAGCTCGTCCGCGCGATCCATCGAAAGTATGTTCGTGCTCGTAGACCTGTTTAACCTCTAGACTACTGGCATTTTTTTATTAAACAAACTGGTCCTTCTTGATAAAAAAAATCTATGTATCCATGAACATACACAATGTGCTGAATTTTGAGTTTTGTCAATGTCCCAAAAGAGACATTCCCGAAGCAGCCTAAAGGTTAATCGTTATTCCTGAAGTCCCCAATAAAATTATATCCACACGTGTCGCCATGCTGAATCTATATACCCTGAACGAGGCGCGTTTTTCGAATTTAATTACTCGTATACACACACACGGGACTTGTGAAACCGGAGGTCTGACGAAAGAAAAAAAAATGGAAATTCAGCGTCGAAGAGGATATCCACCTGTTGCGCAAAACAACGGCCAGATGGATTTATCGGCTGGGCGCGGGAGATGCAACCGCCGCGCCGAGCTGTTCGATTTATCTTCTTGCGGCTTGCTCAACGCCCGAGACAATGGCCCCTGGAAATCAATATCTGGCGCGATCGACTCCATATACGATTCGAAAGAGAAAAAAAAGGGGGAGCGATGCATTGGCGACCAGCCGCGAGATCACACGCGAAGGCGTTTCGGTTAAATGGATACCAGACCGTCGGTGGCTTCTCTCAGTCATTAGCGTGGAATTCCCCAGGCATGGATAGACAAAGGGATTTTCTCATACGATTTTCCCTGGCGCACGCTACCGCGCTGGCAGCTACCGTCGAAACGAAAACCCGGTCATGAGTAATCGGCATTATAATCATCGTACGCGAGGCGCTATCGCGCGACATCGGTTTCGCAAGGCGTTCCCAAGGAGAGGCGCCCCGATTGCACACCTACTTTTTTCGCAATTGTTTCGCTGGCTCGCGCCTCGAAAAAAGACGAAATGATGATTCAACGCTACGAACGGAACGGCGGAGAGGTGGGCGGGATGAGCAGAATTGAATTTGACGTGTTGGCTTTTGCGCGAGGATTGTGGTCGTTTATCGTAGGATCGATGGATTTTCTTCGCCTTGGATTTTTAATCTTGTTAATATATTCTTTGGTTTAAGTTCGAGTTGGTATAAAAGTCTCAAACTATGAATAGAAACACTACTGAACTTATTCCGTATTTTATTCGATATGATCCTTGGTCTGCTTTACCCTTTAGATAATGAAATAAATGGAAAATTCAATATAAAGACTTCCAGTGCACAACTTTAGACGGAAGAAGTCATACTTTTTGTTTGCTTATTTTTTCTTACATAAACAGCTTTTTCGAACGACATTCTCCAAAATGTTCGACTTCACCGCTACACTACTATTTTCCTACATGACAATAATTGAAGAAGTACAAGTGGATTTTGCAATATCTTGAACAAATTTTTAACAACTGGGAAATTTTACACCAAATTTTCAGAAATGAATATTTCTGAAAAATCGTGAATCACCCGAAGAAATTACCCGAGAACCCGTTTATCAGAATCGGTCTCCCTCCCCATTAATTCGTATAATCAAGGGTCGACTGTAATAACAAACTAGTGCAAAATGTACACACAGCATATTCCTTTCAAAATACAAAACTGAATCATGCCTAAACTGGTTCCCACCACAAACCACCTATATTACCTACCTAAAACAAGATCAGTAAGATTTCAATATTCGTAATCGTCGTCGTGAGAAGATTTTCGAAACAACAGCCCGAAGTTCCCAAATAAG
Organism: Dufourea novaeangliae; assembly: GCF_001272555.1. Taxonomy (NCBI): domain Eukaryota; kingdom Metazoa; phylum Arthropoda; class Insecta; order Hymenoptera; family Halictidae; genus Dufourea; species Dufourea novaeangliae. The sequence goes on along the minus strand of NW_015373997.1, from coordinate 424,125 downwards.
GGGCGGCTTAAATGAGTTTGAATGTCCGCGACTTCCCTTTCTTGAAGTACTCCCCGGTTTCTCAAAGGGCAGGAGTGGGGGCAGAGAGAAAGAAGCGAAGCCGCCACCGGGGCGATGGGAACCGCGAGATAGCCCTCCGTACATTGATTTTCAAGAACGCCAAATTGCAGGAAGCGAGAGGTCAGATCGGCCCCGCTGCAGCGCAGGCCGTGGGGAAAGGGCCAGGCTGTACAGCACCTAGGGAGGATGCACCTGCAACCGACCGACCAACCCGTCCCGCCTCGACCTCGTCCCGACGTCGAAGAACGCGAGACTTCCGGGAGCAGACTTCGTGAGCGGACGATTTTTCTGCCGTGGCGTCCGGTCGACCCTGCTCGCGCCCCTTTCCCTCCACACCCCCTAGCTCCGACGCGGAATTCTGACAAACGACATCGTTCGCCGGTTTTAACGAGCTACGACGGTGCACGCGCCTCCGAGGGCGGGACGACATTATTCCGGGCGAAGTTAAGATGAAACTTGAGTGCAAAAGAGTTTTCAGGTGAAAGAGTAGGATGCTTCTTCAATCAGAGTTCATTCGCGATTTTTTATAGGGATGCAATCTATTGGAATTTATCGATTTGGTCTTGGAGAGTTAAAATGTAAATTGACAATTTTAACAGTGGAGAATTTGATAGTCTGTTTCGTATCGAAGGCTTAATATGCGGAGTTATACATATTGGTGCAATCTATTAGAATTTGTCGATTTGGTTTGAAAGAGTTAAAATGTAAATTAACAATTTTAACAGTGGAGAATTTGATAGTCTGTTTCGTATCGAAGGTTCTATATGCAGAATTACATACTTTGGGTCGATTTAAGGGATGGTGGAAGCATTTCGGGAAGTTGCGAACGATGTCTGACTAGGAACTGGACACATCTACTTTGAGTATTGATGTGCGGTTAATGGTGGAAATACTTATATTCTTCTGAAGGGAAGGTGTAAGACAGGGAAAAGGGGGTGAATAAAGTACAAATGTTTTCCACAGGTAAGTGATAATTAAAGTTTGGGTATATGTGATGTATTAGAATAGACATAATTTAAATGCAAAGTTGAATAAAATAAAGGTATGAATAGATGAATGAAAAATCTTATTTTGTAAAGCAAACACCATTTTGTTGCCGGCAGGCAAACATTAATGATCATTAATAATAATAATACTCAGATTCTTCTGGAAATATGAATAGTGATAAGAGATACTGTACCAATGTAATTACAGCCAAACGTTATATACTGGGCGTGGTCTGTCTGGTTACGAATGGAATTAATCTACTTGCCCGATCTACTGTACGTTAAGGGCAAAACTGGATTACAGACATATTCAACCAATAGATTCGAAACTACAATGAATTTTAATTGAGTATATACAGAATGTCCGATCCCAAACGCGATAAATCTACTTCCATATTTGCTGCCTGCGCGTCACAATGATCAATGAACCTGTTACGACCATATAACAAGTGATGCAATAAAATATAATAGGTAAATATACGTGAACTGAAATACTATACTAATATATAAATAAAAATATTCTTAGCTTACTCCACGGGTACCTGAGTACAAACTTGATTCATCTAATTTCTTAACGTAGCCATTTTCTATTTCACAAACTGAACACTTACAGACATACCCGTTTCGAATTCTTCAGCCGTGGAATGGTACAATTTCTTTGGTATAACGTGAAACCTAATAATAACGCCAACGAGAAACCTGAAATGAATAATATTTCGTTTCTGCGTGATAAGCATCGAGTCTAATTCGCGCAATGCGTCAGATACAAAGGCAAATCGAGAGCACGATCGGCCGTCGAGGGGGCTCGGCGATTGGGGAGGGGGGCACGAGGACGAGTGGGGGAGGTCAGATGAGGTTGCCCGTGGTTCTGTAGCGAAAGTGTACATAACATGCCCGCCCTAACCGCGCTATAGATTGCGGAGCGCGTGCTACCACCACCAGCTATCTAATTGCATTAGCCGGCACGAATGGCAGCCACGGTACGAGTGACACCGATTTACTAGACTTCGGGCGTCGATAGGATCTCGCCGAGGTTTCGCAAACCGTGCGCGCCGCGTTGGATCCAAACACCGAGCCATTTTCAGACCTTGTCGGATCACGATATCGTGGCTTCGGTGGCTGGTCTAATAAACTCCTAAAACGTACCCTAGTTGGTCAACAGACTACTTCACGCTACTGTCAATAACCAACTGAAACTTATTTTCCGTTACTGTTACGGAAACAGTGTGCCATTTGCTGTCGAATCGAAGATACTCGGTTGACTACACCAGAGCCTCCAAAATGCTTCCCACAGGTTACGAAAACGAAATAAAAATTCAGATTCGTGTCCGAAACCAGTCGTCAAGGGGTTAAAAGTCAAAGGGCAACTGTACCCGCAGCAATATACAAAATTCCCATTGCTGTGTCGCGAGTCCCACTGTTCCAGAGGAAGTCAATCAAAGGCGACGTAGCCAGGGGGGCCACGGTCACAAGAGTGAACGCTAAACCCAGCGATTATTAAAACAATCCTCCAATTACCTCCGGACTCGCCTTTCATTACCCTAACGAACTAATATACTTCGGATTCCCCAGCGAGACGCGTATGCAGACGGAGGGTACACGTGAAAAGCGAGGGAGAGAAAAGAGAAGAGGCGTGCAGACACACGACGCGTTCTACACTTCGGTGTGCGCGGGGCTCGCTTGGGAACCCGACGCGGAGCACGTCCTTGACCGGGTCTATCGTGTGACCGATCTTTGCGCATCACAATGCCCCCGCCCCCTGTCCCCCCTACCCATTCCTCGTGCACCTTCTCTCCCCTGTGTGCACCTTCGCCGCCCCTTTAACCGCGGCCAGTTACGTTTCGGGCCGAGCGCAACCCCGCGTACGCTCGACGGAGACAATGCAGCTGATTTTCCATCTACACCTCGATTTTCCTTGCCCCATTGTTTCAACGGTGGCGCGTTGCGTAGTGGGAAATAGGTTGATCGATTTGGAACATGGCTCAGTGTGTTACGAACGATGTATTTTCTTTTTTTTATCTTGCGATTTAGAATTTTGTCTGTGGTCTCTTCTAATGTATTTCTGGAGGAATGGAACTTCGTTTAGGATTGGTCATGGAGTGGACAGGTTTTATATAGAATCTAGAGGCTGAATTTCTGGCAGCCAGTATATAGATGCATTGTTGTAGTTGCTCTCTGTATTATGCAATGACTCGTAAGATTTTCTTGCGTCACCTTTGGGTCTTTTATGTCCAGGCCTATTTTTTGTATCCTACGAGCTTCCGAAAAATCGGAAAAAATTTGGCAACAGGCTTTTTATAAGAACCCTATGTGTCGGAGATATTTCAGTCGAAAGAAGAGCTCGGATCGGATCCGATCCCACCTTAACAAGTTCTATCTTAAAACCCACCTTACTATTCAACGATTGAACATCGAACACTTACATACCTAAATATTATGCAAAAACCCTCGAATCTTTCATTTCTTTTCCCAATGTCTACATTTATTCGAATATCAAAGAAGGCAAAAAAAAGGGCCCTCGTCCTTTTTCCCCTGTACCCGTCACTTCGTATCTCCTATCATTAAGCAGCCTCGCGACACACGATGATCGCGTGTTCAGCTGTCCATCGCTACAGAGTACTCGAGAATCCCCTCCTGACGACGACGACCGAGCTGGCCACCGGTGTCCCTCTTTACAACCGAGAGACTATTATCTAGCACTGACGTACCGAGCCGTCGTAAAGTGTTTCCTGGAACGTACAGCGTAGTAAATGAAGATAGGATCATCAGAGAAACGAGGCCGCGAGCGTTCACAAAAAAAAAAAAAAAAAAAACCAAGCGGGCTTTAAACGCATAACGACACGTATCAGGTGCGGCGGGACATTTAACGCGCCGTGGAATACCCCCGCGAATGAACCGCGATAATCAGGCTGTGCAAATGGACGCGACATCTGGTCCATCATCTTTCATTTTCCCTGACCGTTCGACGTTACGCGGATGAGAGCCACTGTCCGTAGTTAAAATAGTGGGAGTAAACTGGGAGTAGTACGGTCCGCAGTCGGTTGCGGAGGGTAAAGGGGAAGGGGGCACCGTGGCTGAGACAATGGAGCATTAAAGCCACGGCGTGGTTTTCTAGACAGGAAATTACAGGGATCACGCGGAGATTGACAGAAAAACGGCCCCGGCGAGCTCGTAGATAGCGGAGCGCGCGCGAGCGCGCACGATAAACCCCCGTTCCGGTTTCCTCCCGTTGGTGCACCACGTGAAAACAACCCCTCGTACCACGGGACACTCGAAGCTGGGAAGAAGTTCCAGCGATTATCCCCTAACAGTTACTTCTGAGTGATAGTTCCTCGATTGTCGATCTCGACGTTTGTGATCCCCTTCAAAAGCAACTCTAAATCCCCTGGAAGCACTGTCTGGGATGTTTCGTACGAGACATTTTCCTCTGACCTTAGACGTACTAGGGTTTTTCTCTTAATATTTAATTCCCTGATCCGTGTAAATATGAATTAGATGGTATATTCAAAGGTATGAACATGTTTGTTGAGAGAAAATGTGGTACCCTACATCCGAGTGCGTCAATTGAATTACAGAAAATATTTTTGTATATTTAGGATTAAGTAATATCAACAGAACTTGTGTTCCCAATGTAGAGGGTTTTTCTTAGTTAAAAATGTTCAGAGTTTATCGAATCGAATAACGTTAAATCAACCAAACCAATGACTACGATTAAACCCTAGACTCTGCTTTTAAAGGAAAAGCGTTTCTCCCTTGTAACAATTATTACTGATAGAAATAGAAAGTATAATTTTGCGTATTAAGCAATGGAAAATAGCATGAACGTTCACCGTTGGGTACGATCACTCAGAATTATTGCCCGAACAGGTGTATACAGCTATTTCTAGACCAGGAACCGTGCGGCGGTTGCTGCAAGGAAGTTCCGATAAGTAAATCCTTGTGGCGGTACGGGTCGTTCAAGGTCACAGCCGAACCGAACATGCCGACTGCCGACGGTGTGCCGTGTAGAATTCGTGCCGAGGGACCTGGCAGTGATGTAGCTTCATCCTTCATGTGGATCGTGCTCGTCCACTTCGGGTGATCTCCACGCTTGATCCTCTAACGGCTAGAATGCAATTCAGGGCCTCTGGATCCTCTTGCGCCGGGCGAGAGATCCCCAGTGCCCGGCATTATCACCGGTATAACCCCGGAATGAGCGTTACACTCTTGGGCGCGCGATAAATTCAACGGTGGACTTTAAATCATTGCGCCGATTTAACGGTCACGTGTAATTTGAGAGCTGGACGGCTGCTCCGGCGAGCGAGATGATCAATTTTTTTGTTGTTCGACGGTGGCGGCACTATGGCGATAAGGACGGGATCACCCGGATCCTTCTGGTGAACTGAACAGGGAAACATTGTCAGTTTGTGGAAATTTGAATAAAGGTATTCGTCCATGTTTGAGATAGGGGATGATCGGGGGATGATCGAAAGAATGTTTATATATCTTAACAATGTGTAGTATACACTAGGTACTCTGGGGTCTGTTTCCGAACTGAAGACGTTGACCATCATTATTTAAAACAGGTACGTTCTTAACAATGCGTCAAGATCTACTTTCTCTAAATGTGATTTCTGTTAATTTCGGTCACTTTCCTGGTCTTTTATACTTGGACGAACAATTTCCGTAAGGATCCAGTCACACAACCGTTCGAATAACAGACCTCCGCGAATCGTCATTCCCAGCGTTCTAGTTTCCATGTGATCGACCGAAGGAAAAAAGGGGAACCTGTCCAGGTTACAGGATCTTGATCCTCGAAGGATATTGGCGCGGGTCTCAGCTATCTTACACGAGACGTCGATGACGTACGGCGTCGTGGCTATCCATTACCAGGGGGACGATAAATTCACCCTCGCCGGGGTTGACCGGGTGAACCTGAGGAGCAGCGTGTCGTACTCTCCTCGATTCCGCCCGGGTGGTGGGTCTCTCGGCTAATAAAGAAGGCAAAGCGGGTAACAGGGAGTGGGGGAAGGGGTGGGTGGGGGATCAAGCGGGATATTGGCAACATTAAGTATAAATGCAACCTACCGAGATTTATGTCCGCCGCGGAGAGGAGAGAACGCCGGCGAGAAGAAGAAGACTGAGAGAAGGAGGAGAAAGAGGATGGTCGTGGTGAAGCAGAAGGGATGAGGTCGCCGCGAGGCGTAGCGGAGACCACACGGAGAGCCGGTCCTGTTCGTGGCTCGTGGGGGGCCCTTCCTTCCACTTTCCTACGGCTCTCTTGCCAAGTCTTTGCTCCCTCTTACCCCCTTTTCTTGCCTGGTCGCGACTTTTCTCGGTAACGATATCGGCCTATCCCGCCGAGTCGCTAAGATTCAGCCCGATGTCTCTGTTAGACGGTTGCGCTACCCCTTACGTCCCCTCTCGGTGCTTCGTGTTGACAGATGGACACTCGAGAACCTTACTTCTAACGTACAGTCTTCTACATTTGCAGAAGAATTCAATAATTTTTTATTTAATAATTCGTTACCAGAATACCTTCTTTAGTTCCTTGCGCAGATGAACTTGAGGCTCTTTTTGGGTTTAATAGTGAACTAGCACTCCTTTAAAATTAGGACCTTCTTCACTGGATCACGAAAGAATTCTAGTCTATCTCCTGGATTATAAAACCTTTTCTATCTCTCATTACCAAGTCAGAAGGAAATTCTCCTCTATCCCTGGTCTCTAAGTAAGTGCCTCTTCGCGGAGCCTTATTAACCATTCTTTCCAGCATCGCGCAGTCTAAAAGAGGGTCCCTCGGCCGACTATAAATTGCCCAGTCGGTGGTTGCTTTAGAAGTTCTATTCGATAATTGCAAATTGCTCGGTAGATCGTTCAGCGATGCTCCGGCTCTGAGAGATGCAGGTACGAAGGTCGCGCCGGATTCCTTTCGAAGGTACTGCAACATTCTGCGACCGGTTGGTGGGGATAATTACTCAGCCACGGCGGGCATAAACGTTCTCCTCGAAAATTTGTAGCGAGATATCATGCTCGCCACCCCTTCCACCCTCCTATCAATGAAACCGTTTATGACATTTCCACGAACCTGAATCTGCCTGGATCCCACAAGACTGTCTCCTCCGAGTCTATAGTCGTCCCCGTTTGATGTGGATGGACGGACGGACGAACTGAACGGCGAGCCGGGCCGTAAAACAGTTCTATCGCGGTCGACATCGAGCGCCCGTGGCTCCAGGGCCAGGAAGATCATTAGCGAACCGACTTGTGCGATCCCCCTCCTCCATTTTCTTCTCCGTTTGCCCCGGTTGCCATTAGATCGGACCGTTCCATTCAATTGCCGGCAGAGAGGAGTCCATGTATGTCAAAGAAAACGAAATAGCCTGGCTCCGGTTGCTCAACGGTAGTGCCTACTAATAAATTCCGCGGCATGTTTACGTGCGGCAAGATCTCAGCTGAAAACGAGAGGAATAACGTCTGTTTACGTCCAGAATGGATAGACAATAAAGAAGACAGAACCTCTGGGCATACTCTTGGACCAAGACAATACACACAAAATTTCATCCCATGATATAGTCAACTGAAACCAGAGAGAATGTCGCGAGGAAGTAACGTTCGATCCAGCGGGTTCACGTCCGTCAGTAAACAACGAAGATGAAGAAATACCGCGACGACGGTATGTACGCACGGCGCTGCCAACTCGTAAAGATAACCTGTGCGCCGCTCGTGCATACATAAACGCGCGATGTTACGCAACAGTTACAGATATTGCGTCTGGTGATGCTTGCTCGAAACGATATCAGCCGGGACAGAATGCGATCGTTTACGGGAGGCGAACCGGTTTCCCCCCCTGACCGACGGCTATTCAATATTCCTTCGCGATCCTCCGCGCGCGACACCGTTCGATTTATCAGCGCTGGGGGAAAAGCCGGGGGAAAACGAAACGCGAATACAGAGGACGGGATCCCGGAATATTCCTAAGTATCCTCACTCGTCCACGTGATGTTGCCGCAATTTTCCTCGAGCTGTCCAAAAAAAAAAAAAAAAAAAAAAAATAAGATCAGAAAGTAAGAAAAGAAGAAGAGCAAAGGATCGCCTCTGCAGTCTCGTTCGACTTCGACGCGTCCACGCGTGATCCAAGATGAAGACACTTAATGGGTCCATCAGCGATCCAGATACCAGCCGAGGGCCACTCCCACCGGAAGCAGTTCGAGGACCGATCCACCCCGCCGTGCAGCAGCCTCTCACACACACACACTCTCTCTCTCTCTCTCTTTCTCTATATCTCTCACTCTCTTTCGCTGGCCACGAGGAAAACATTCCTCATCCCGCGAGCCAGCGCCGAGACGTTTCTTCCGTTATAATGCACCGCCTCGGCATCGTTTTTCCTACCACGGCTATCTATCCGCCCGGCCTAGGCTACCTTCCGAGCAACGTACGTTTTCAGCCGTGTAAGCGAACCGCGAGAGAGCCTGCATACCGGGGCCCCCGTATCAATTAGATTAGAGGATTTATTCGCGGTTATGCGCCGGTCCGCAAAACTTTTCTGTATCGGTACATGCCTACTCGCCTGGTCGATGTGTGCCTCTGCATACAGCACACACATATACACATGCGATCGTGCTGTGGTTCTTTCGTTCTCTTTCTAGTATGTGCCGTGACGGCTCGAAACGGTCGGTATACATACGTGCCAGTATCTTATTAGGGAAAGGCCCCCGTCTCCTCCCTACCCCCGCCCTCTCTCCCGTTGTCCTCCAACGACCTCCTCCCTCCTCCTCCAACTCTGCTTCGTACACGAACACAGAGAGGAACGGCGCGCACCTAGGCCAAGGGAAAACATGGAAAGGGAATGCATATGTGTGTTTGCGATAGTTGTGTGTGGAAGGTATGCAATCATGTCATTACACCGAACAGCGGAAGAGGGGGAACGCGCCGGTCCGCGGTGCAGACACCACCGGTAGTTATTTATATGGGACACTGTGATCCTCTGGCGATGTTTCCCGCCAGGACCGACTCACTCGCCACGCGAGACGCGCTTCCTCGAGAGCCGTCCCCACGCACGCGCCCTTGTCCCCGCTCGCTGGATGGGGAATATGGGAGCGGGCCTCTGGGAATGTTGTTGCCATGGTCGCTGGACAGACGGATGTGAAGTAGGGTTTTGGAGGGTCTACTCCGTGGGGAATCATTTTTGCTATGAGTGGTGGGAGGTTAATTTGTAATACTTGAATGGGTGAACTTTGAGAATAGATACGTGTTCGATGGCTGCTCGGTTCTGACAAGAAGAGGTCCCCAGGTGTAACGCTGACTTCTTAATGAGGTTTAACGCGATCGTAGAGCTTCGGATTCTAGATTATTCGGATATTTTATGTTCAGAGCTTGCGAACACTCATCGAGGATTTACTGTATATCGTAACAGGTATAAACACTGGTCCCATACTCTGGTTTTGTTTTCAGTTTTTAAGGGTCTGTTCGTATCTAAGAGGCTAGTGGAATTTTAAAATGTGGTAACTACATCGATATTGAATGTAGTATCCACGTTCCGTGGAACATTTTTTACCCGGAACGATATCATATGGTTCTTTTTCGGAGTCGTTCCGAATCATCTTGTATACGGATATCTCATAGAGTGAATCTATGGTACATACACTTGAGAAAGAGACTTTGGATACCTTTTTGGATTGTGCAGTGTCTATGCTAGCAAAACGTTGGAGTAACTTTTTTAAAGAAACACGATTTACCATACATTATTTTTTACCATATCATTACGAAGAAATACGGTAATGACCATATCATGGCTGGAAAAAGGATTGGGGTACTCTTTAGATGATGTATTATATATGTATCTGTGCTAGCAAAATTCGTTGCAATAATTTTCCCTGAATAATATGGTTTACACCTGAAAGCCTCAGCAATAATGACACCCCATTTCCTACAAAAAGAAGAAATTATAAAGAAACATATACAAGCTATACTCAAAATTTCTTACACCGATGAAATAGTAAGTTCGAGGTGTGACCAAACTGCGAGCCCTTCTCCACTACACTGTCCTCAGCTAACTATATTAAACCATACAACGTAAACCACCGCCCGATTTGCGTCTCTCAGTATGCAAAACATTCAAACAGATCATAAATAAAGTTTAATAAACTGATGCAGCAATTTCGTTCACCAGAGTCCTTAGATCACGCGAATAAACGTCCAACGGAGAAATTCATTCCTTCAATTCCCTCGCGATTTCGTAACCCATCCGTACCGAAATAACTGTCATCGACATCTGCATCAATTCTATCGCTGTTACCATTCGAATAAGTGTCATTATACAGACATCTTTCATAAACACTTCCCGTCGAATCAACACGTTGGCGGCTCGGTCCACAATTTCCACCGCGTACCTCAACACCAGCAGCGTGTACCAGCGTTCCATTCGACGTGAGCCTCCCTAGCCGTCGGAGATTTCATAAATTTCTTCAATCTCCCCGTGGTCTGTTTCTCGAGATCGCCTCGAAACAAGAGCAAACAAGAAACAACGTATTCGCGCGTCGAGCGACGAGTCCGCGTTTTATAACTTCATAAACGGCGGGAGCAATGAAGCGTGCCCCGTCTCCTTCGACCGGGCAAAAGATACCTATCCCTGACGGGCGACGATTTTAAACGCATCGCCTCGCGGTGCTCGACGTTACATCGCGCACGCCTCTGGAATGCGGCGCGGAGTCCGTGGACAAAAAAATGAACGAGAAGAAAAAAGAAGGAACGAAGAAATGAAAAAGAAAACGAAATCCGGGGAAACGTAGCGTGTCCGTAATGGAAAACGAACATTCCTACGGACAAACAAATTGACCGATACCGGGCGACAGATACGCGCGCACCTTGTAATTAATGTCCGCGAAAGGACGATCGTCCGCCACGGAGGAAACGATTCGTTATTGGATGCCCCGTTATCGCGCACCAACGCTTCCTCAATATAATTGAATTAATCGAATCGAGAGACGACCGGGGCCCCTGGCGAGATATATCAAGGCACAGCCCCCGTGTAGATGTACATATACGTGTATGTACAGGGTGTCCCACCCAACGTAAGCACCTTTTTGTTTTTGAAGATACCAAAAAAATGTGAGGGAAAAGTATTATTTGGTTAGAAGGAGCCAATACTATGACAAGCAAACGTTTTTGTCAAGGTCATATTTCTCAAAAGTTTCAAGCTCATATTTTTTTACAAGATATCAAGGTGACTTTGAGTTCTTTCACGGTCAATGCATCTTTTTTTAATACCATCATGCTATAGTTCGCTGAATTCGTTCTTCCATCGACAACAACGTGATATTAAAAAAAAGTTACATTGACCTCTAAAAAACACAAGGTCGTCTTGATATCTTAAAAAACGTAAAACATAAAAAAATCAGATTCTATCCATTCGATGCGTCCCTTAAAATGCTACATAATTCGTTAAAACGTTTTCTGATACAATCAATAGGTAACGAGTAATCATGAATAATATTTTTTATTGACTCACCCTGTATACATATGTACACATAATGTGTATATGTATATATCTGTCCCTGGATCGCGGTGGCAACAAGGAATCCGGCCGTTTAACGCCGCCGCCGCCGCAGCCGCAGCCGCCACCGTTGCCGGATCGACAAATTAACGCCGGACAGATCCAGCTTCCGATAGCCGGTGGACGACGCGGCCCGTTGATCGCGTATGAGGGAGCACGCGAACATTCGATACGATGCTTGGGAAATTATTATACGACGGGGGACCGGGGCCCCTGTACGCGAGAGATTGCTGGCATCTATTAGCCACGGCGCGGCGTGCATCGCATCGCGGAGGATGTTCGTATCGGCCGATGTGTACCAAGGATGATGAAGAAATCACGGTGGAGATCTCTCCACGAGGATCGCGAGTATTCGTTTCCGTGACGATGTACATATTTGGTCCGATAAGATGCATTTAGGTGAATACTTTTAACTCGGGGCTTTGGACTTTTGGTTGTTTTTTTTTTCTTTTCGTATCCCGTCGTTGTATGAGAGCTTAAACGAAGACATGGAGGACTGTAGGATCTTGATCGTTTATGAAGCACTTTTAACGGAAAGAAAGGAATATCGTATGGAATTCTGTGAAGCATACAATAAATGCGTTAACATTTAAAATGTCGTTGCTATTATTTTAATATTTATTATAGACTAACTTTACGTTTCGATCTCGTACCTTCTGCTTTTAACAAGGTGTCTACAGCTGCATCTGCATTATGTAGCATAACATTTTATGAAAAAAAAACTTTTTTTTCGTTCATTCGGTATATCACTAGCTTTCAATTATTCCATAAAAGAATTCTTTTCGGGGATTCCAGAGATATGAAAATTACCAAGGAGCTCGAGAAAAGCAATTATCAATAATTTCTTATTACTTCTTAACAAAAACAAGGTCATCGTGCCACTAATCTGTCCGTAATTGTCTTTTTCTGCAATTTTCGTATATGTATATTTCTGGTCAAAAGCCAAATAAAAACAGGTCACGTGGACCCGATACACCACTTAAATTGAAAGACGAGTCTGCATTGACAATACCAGAATCAACAAATTCACATCTGGGGAAGTTTATCGTTCTACGGATCATTCGTAAAGGCTCGTATCGAAGTTCCTCCCACCTAAGAAACCTCCCCAAAGCAACCCTCTGCTCGTCGTATCAGCGGGTGAATTTTACGCGGAACCGCCGTCGCCCGTTCCGTTGTAAATCACGCACGCACCGGAGGCGTGGATTTATTTTCGAGTCCATTTCGTAGCTGCGGCTCACAGAGGATGAGTCATGGTGGTATTGTTCGGCCGGACGAGGAGATACAACACAAATCATTTCCTGCCGTATCCCTATCTATCTGCCTTCGCGTTTACGCGGTGCTTCGGCCTCTGTGTGCGTGGCCCATCGACGTTCGTACGCACACGAGCACCGCGCACGTTCGCCGATCTAGCGGCTCGCGATTGTATAGGTTTGCAACCGACGCACAACGCATCTCACGCTCGAGTGCGCGCGTCGCGCAATCGTCTAGCTAGTCGGGGGCCTGTGCACGCGACGACGATACTTCGCGAAAACGGTTTCACGGACGGTCTCTAAGAAGGTTTTTCTTTGTTCGATTCAAGCAAAACGCGGCACGCGCCGTCCACCATTACCCCTCCCTCCCAGAAATGGGATATAAGAATTTTTTGACAGTCAGTGATAGTACCTAGAAAATACGAGGATAAGAATTTTCGAGGTAATTATTGAGAATATGGTCCTCAGCGCCAATTTCAATGACCTTGAAATATGTTGCCAAGGTCATTATTCTGAATAATTTTTCCGTATACATGTGGGATCGGGACCTCCATACCCAACAAGAGGAGCAATAACATCAATGGAAAATAGGAGGGCTCTCTGGAGTAGTGTGTAGAATCTCGGCTTTTAGCGTCGGGGGTCGTGGGTTCGAATCCCCCTGGAGCCCTCCGTTTCCGAGATATTCGCGACAAACTGCTGCTACTAGTACAGTGAAAACCTATCATAAATTCTCCCATAGTCAATGTACGACAGGCCTTCGACTGCCCTTAAAACAAGTTGGCACTAACATGTTTACATTACGAAATAACAGAAAAAACGATTGCTGCCAGTCCTATGACGGGACAAAAGCCTTGGCAGGAGCAACTACTCCACCGAGTTAATTTGACAAACCTCCCTACCAAACAAAGATCGTCCCCATTTCCAACCACGTCCTCGCGACACAGCTAGATCCCCCGACACGGTTTGGACCATCCGGGAGCGGCGGCGAGGCGGATGCATCATCGAAATTGTCTAAAATCGATACGGTGTTTTGCGGTCCAACGTACCCCTCCCTCCCCCTTGGGGGGCTGTATCGTTTCTGCACGTGCGTTGTAATCGCGGCCGGGCCGTCGAGAATATTTTTTGCCCAGGTCCGATAGGGACTCGGAATCGTTCTCGCCGAATCCATCCAGGTGCGGGGTGCCACCCCGCTTTTTGCCCGGTATACTGAAAATCCTTCTCGATCGTGGACCACGAAATCCAGGGGCATCGAGGTGTCCTGGTGTGGATCGTCGCGTATCGATGGGGGGTGGGAGGGGAGTGGAGAGAACCGTCGGGAGTTTCTGCGGTCGTGTCGGCCAATAATTGACCCCGGGCGCGTTCGGTCCACGGCGCGTACATTATAAATGCGTGCCGCGGCTACCACCAAGCAGGTATCCGTCCCCCCAGCACACCGGTGTGGGTAGTTAAGAAGTGGCTGCAGCTCTCCGACGTGACGTGTTATGGCTTTAACCGCAACAACGCGCCTCCGACCGCAGGAACCCTTTACTTTGCTCTTTACTCATGGCCCATCGAAACACGCCGTCCTCCCTGTTGCTGCCCCCTCCCCCCACCCTTCCTTCACTCTTCTCCTCCCCCGCCGCTGCCTCGCCCATAATTACTCCGCGATGATACCAATGGTATCGATCATCATCCGGCTACCCCCTTTTCGTTCTTCGATTCCTCTCGCCCCGACGCCCGTAATCCCCATTAGCCGGATGTAATTACGACCGAGTATTACGTACCGATGCAACCGTCCCGCATCCCTCCACGTTTCTATGGACGTCCTCTACGAACGATTCTCTGCTATTTTTAAACTCGACGATGAAGAAAAATTGTGGTGTCTTTGGTGAATAGATATTGATTGAATGGTCAGGTGATATTGGATCCATTTTAGGTGGTTTTATAGGTAGGGACAGGATTATAATTTATACATATTGCACCCTGTGTAGACAAATGTCACAAGATAAAAATTGTCAATTTTCATTTGATCGCGTACAATATCTTTCAATACGTAGTGTCACCATTCAGAAAAGTGTCGAAGTTGAAGTCCAATACTTTAAGCGACATGGTGCTAGTGTCAGTTTGTTTAATATAGGAAGTGTTACGTGAATACATACAAATTACATTCGAAATAGAATTTTATAATTTATATATTTCCGTTTCCCTTGGCTTGAGAACTCAAGATGGTTCAAAGCATTACAGTAGTACTTTCGCTTCTAGTCCGTATTTGAACCGATCGTACACCAAGATCCGTTGACACACAAGTTATTGGACGTCCAAGCACACTCAAAGATCATCACTGATCCAGAACCACGATACACCCCCACGCTTCGTTGAAGATCACTCGAATCGTGATCTGTTTCCAGATCACCGTATTACGAACCGTCACGTCCGAACGAAAATTCGAATCGTGTCGACCGCAAGAAACTTTTACGTGTCTAATACGTGTAATTACAATACCGTTGGCAGAGTAAACGTCAGTCAATGATTACCCGCCGAGTCGGCAAAAAAAACTCGGATAATCAGTGCTCGCAATCAGCGTACGTGTCTGGGTCCGCCTTTCCGAGAATTATTCTTAACGAGCCCGATCTCCAGCGAAGGTGTAAAAATAAGCGATTGGTTGGCGCACCGTCGTGTCGTCGGAGTCCTTGCGATAATCGACGAAACTCCGTCTCCCGATTTTTCCCCCCGATTCGTCCTCGGCTCTTGTCCTTGCCATGGATCGAGTGAAAACAGGTAGTTTTATTTGCACACCGTCGATCGATTGCGAAGCAACAGTTTCCTTTTTATATATTCCGTAGATTACATTTCGGAACATATCGCTGGAAGCATCTTCTCGACATCCTTATCCGTTACGATTGGTCTCGCGATCGCATGAATTTCTGTCAGCTTTGGAATACGGGCGATCGATGACGAATGAAGAGCATTTTCTAGAGTTGCTCCCGACCGAGTGAGGTTCTCCGAATCGAAGAATAAATAATACAAGTCCTAGATACGCCGATAGGCAGTTGTATCCTGAAACGATAGCGTCTATTAAGATCGCAGGCGTTGATAACTAATCTTCGCCATTAGTTCATCGGTTCTGCGTTATGTTGGGCCATCTGCGCAGCAACGATAAAATAACACAATCTGTACATTGAATTTCAGCAAATAAAATAGTGAAATAAACAGGAAACACAATCTGCGTGGCGTACGTTTAATGTTTGGTCCGATAAATCACTCGGCGAGCCACACTAGGGACTAGTCCGCCATCGGTAGCCCGGAATAAAACATTAAAGCGCGCGGAATGCAATCAAACCGTAATTCCCAATAAGGAGATTACCGGGAAACAACTATTTATGCACCGACACTACTTTTATAGAAAGTACGTACTGATGAAAAGTAGTATCTTACGTTCAAAGACTAATTTCAACGTGAATTTAGATCATTTCCTTCTGAAAGATTCAAGTCTTCACAATAAGGAAGAATACAGGAATAATAGGTCAGATATAGTCTAATTCGAATAACTGATGAGGAATTGAATCAAAGTTGTTAATGGTATTGAATATTATTTGCACAATTCTTTACTCGTTTCAAATACCATCTGGTTACATTATTTTCGTGACGTAGGCATCTATTAAGGAAACCCGTAAAGGAATTTTCTTTTTTATTTTCTTTCCTTACAATTCAATTTAAAAATATTGTTTAAAAGATAACTTTACCAAATCCCGAAATCCACGCGAGCGACGCCGCGGGAAAATAGTTAGTCTCCTCTCAATAAGCCTTTATCCTTATTAAATACCAAAGAGACTATAAAAAAAAAACTAAAAAATTGGATAAGATTATATATCATTTTAAACCAGCATAAAAACTTAGACATAAAATTTACATATCTGTAAAGAATATTGGTTCAGGTTTGTAACTTTAAAGCTATAAACTGTGAGCTAATTTATATTTTACAATATTTTCACGTTTAGTCGTAAATATGCATATTACTGTTTTAGATCCTTTATAACTGCCACATTTTATATTTATTTTAGTCATTATTCAAGTCATATTTCTTTACCGTAAGTCAATCCTATGTACACGTAATGTGTTTGTTACCTCTATAGGATTTACATAACTGTAAATTTACTGGTCAATAAGTAAATAAAAATAAAGATTATGCGCCATCCGTACAAGAGGTTTTAGCAACAACCTTCTGCTGCCATCTGTGACCGGATGGATCAGCGACGGGAACGGTGTCGTAACATTTGTCGCCGGTGGCCTCGGTGGGTAAGAACGGAATCGAGCACTCGAAAGGTTGGTGAACCAGCTCCCGGATACCGCGATCGATTCGTAAATCACCCTCCCCGATATCGAGCCACCCCCGATAATTAATAACCCGGCCGATGCTCGGGTTCCGAGAGAAGTTCAAAGCAGCGAACGACGATGAAAAACGGATCGAGGTGTCCTGGTGCTAGCCATACATTCATTAATAACGTAAATTATAAGCCGAGGCTGCACACTTCGTCGACAGATTGACGAGGAATCCTCCCCATGGAACGATCGTTTACGCCTTGTTTGTCGATCCGTGCCAGACTTTATCAATCGGTGTTTAACCTTCTACACCGCGGGGTTTCGAATAGTGCATACACCCGATCCTTGTCCTTTCACTGATCGGCTTAGAAAGTTATGCGTAAACCGGGAAAGAATGCGGTATTATGTGTATATAGATATATAACCGGCGGATGCAGTCACCTCTCGGGGATTCGATAAACCCGGAACGTTATGGCCGTGGTAATGGCCAGACACTGGCGAAGGTGAAGTTTCGATGATGGGATTGATATGTGTGCAGGGTGTGAAGCGAATGGGATAGCGAAGTTAGAGGTGGTATTAGGTGACTGTTGGAAATATTTCATAGTTTCAGATATAATTTCATGAAAGTGGGGCAAAATTGTAGTGTTTTTTTAATAATTCAACAGATCTTTGTAAGCTGTTGAAAATATGATTGTTCGCGATGCATGGCTGATTCCAGTACATCGTGATTCGAACGATATTGTCATAAATGAATATTTAACTAACAGTCAATAAAATTAGAAGATCGAAACTTTAATCCCATATGTACTGCTATGGTATGTTTGAAAATATAATGGTATATTCTTACCATACAATGAAGATTTAAGATAGTATGGTTAACAGGACCAAGAATTCAATTTCTTCTGGACTATGATATTCTAATTAATTCTAATTGCAACTTCTATTTTTAATCTACTCTTTACTAACATTCGGTCACGTATCGGTTAAACAAATTTTACAGCAAAAATCAATACATTCACTACAATCCGCTAGATCCCGGCGTGGAACACCTTTGTTGCTCACGGTCTGCACATAAGTCCTCATAACTATAATATTTATGTATTTGTCCTGGAAATCAAATTTTTTCTATTCAATTTCATTGTACAATAAAGTATTCTGAAAGTTTCAATGAGATTGGTTTAATACTTTCTCCGCAATAAATTCCCAAAAATTCGTTCATTTTTTACCTGTTCACATCAATCTCCCCCTTTAACTCCATAGTTCTCGACGCGTAACATCTGTATCAGTAGCAATTCAGACGTAAACGCAGGCATCTGACGCTAATTAGGAACCGTCCTCCTCGATGTACAAGCATGGTACCAACGATCCACAAGAATTACCAAGCCTTCCATCCACGGTTCACGATCGTCGCGGTTCGCGGCGATACGGAGCGGTATCGGGACACGGGCCGTGTTTGTGTGTCAACGTGTGGCAAGCACGTGGGCGGCTTACGATATGAGAGATCGCCTCGTTACCTTATACCATACACCCGCTCCCAGAACGGGGCCTGGAAACCGTCGTCCAGAAGGGGGGAGAGAAAAACAGGTTACGCAGATATATAGACACGCTAGTTGTATAAATGTTTTCTCCGAGTTGCGTTCTGAAATATTGCTTTTCCTGGTGTAACTAGTCGGAGAAGTGTCCGTATGTATCGGCGAATGGGCGCGCGCCCGGAAAGTCCCGGCGAATTGGCCCGGTAATTAAAATGGCTTTTCCCGCGGGCGGCGCGCGTATTTCAAGCGCTGATAACGAGCAGTCTATTTATATCCGCCCTGTAAGTGTACACTGGCATCGGTTGCGTAGAATTTACCACGAGCAATGCATGGAAACTCCGCGAAACACGATACAGTAAATGCTCGATGATTGTTCCGACAGCTTCTCTCGGCACTGACACAAAGAGTACCCCAGGTGTAACGTTGATTTTTTAAAACGGTTTAGTTTGGAATTTTGAAGCCAATGAAATTTCTTTCAGCCCCATATGACCATTAGTTTAGAAAATATTTAGTGTTCAATGCTGAGGAGCCTTCCAACACTCATCGAGGATTTAGTGTACCAGGCGAAGTCGTGAGTAATCTGATCGATGGACTAACACAATCATCTCGTGGGTATATCATTTAACTCGTGGTCGATTCTTGGATAGAATCGTTAAAAAAAAAAAAAACTTTGGGGGGCGAAATACACCGTGACGGGGTTAATTACCGCAGGATCACCCTTGAAAAAGATTTCCACGCAGTTCGTCGCGGTTTACGTTCTAAGGGTAGGGAGCTGGTGGTAGATCGCGAGCCACGGGGTGCACGGGTCCGTCGATTAATAATGTTTCCAGCGTCTAATCCGTGTGCCCCTTCGGTAGGTATGACGAATAGCCGCGTTATCCAGGGGCGAGTCCGTGCTCCGTGGTTTCGGGTCGGCGGGACCAAGGGCTTCAGCCTCTCGCTCTCTCTCTCTCTCGGTGGTTTCTCTCCCTCGCGACACAACCTCCACCTCCCCCACCCCCTCTTGGTCTCTCTTCGAAGCAGAGAACGAAGGGGGAGGGGGGTTGAAGGGGGTGGCAGATTGATCCGTCACGGAGCGCGAGCACAATCACCCCCATTAGACATTATGTGCCTCCCGGCCACACATACACGCACTTACCGGCCGGCAGCGGCGCTCACCTAGCCCTCGTGCGTGTGTGCGCACGTTACCCGTGCGCCAGGACCACCGAAATGCATCCAGCTCTGTACGCGCGGCCCTGAGCTATGATACTGGACGCTGATCT
The DNA here is from genome assembly GCF_001272555.1 of Dufourea novaeangliae. Classification (NCBI taxonomy): domain Eukaryota; kingdom Metazoa; phylum Arthropoda; class Insecta; order Hymenoptera; family Halictidae; genus Dufourea; species Dufourea novaeangliae. Next base: position 404,208 of record NW_015373997.1, on the reverse strand, counting down.
ACGGATACTGCCCCCGCTCCCCCCTCCTCGCTACGGCCGTTGCAACGAATTCGAATTTCCGTTGGTTCGCCGTCTTTAACCCCTCGGAAGGCGGATGGTCTGGGACGGATATGGCAGACGAATGCAGAGTCACTTTGACCTATAGTACAATTTTCTAGCATTGTGAGGACACAGGTTTATGGCAAGTTATTTTCTTTTTTTGCAAGACACAACTAACAAGTCTTAGGTTTCGGCAATTAGATGTCTTGATAAGTAGCACGACTACACAATAGCGCGTCTACCAGTCGACTGACATTCAGAATATGAGAAAATACACTGGCGCATGAATTCACAACTATAAAATTAACCGCGTTTTTTAAATTTAAATAGCGGTATTGTCAAATTGACCGAATGACAGCAGTTAAGGGTTAAAAAGGAAATAAAGCGTGTCTGACTACGTACAGCCTTTTTCACTGTGGCAGTCAATGTGTTAATATTTTTGCCCCCCACCCCCCTGACTGATCAACTGGCTACGCTCATGATCACCGCGAAATAAATCCGGGATCTGGTCCAGATATCATCTCCAATCCAGCGGAACATACACAGGTTCGAGTTTTACGGGATTGTCCCCTGTCCCGAAGCCGCGTTCGGATTCAGCTCGCATCCGAACAACGATCCTGAAAACCGAACGACACGAAAGCAGCGCGAGGCGGCGACACGGGGCGCTGCTCACCATTTCCCGCGACCGGCGAAGCCACCCACGTAGCCCGACGCTCGTTTGTCATCCGACAAATAGCCTTTCTGCCGGCCGCGTTACACGAGAAGAGTCAAGTACGTGTGTCGACACGAAAGCTCGCCCCGCCGCCGTCGCCGCCGTACGCGTGTCCCCCCGTCTCTCGTGGCGGAAGGATTCGCACTCGTAAGATTATTATTATCTTAACGGCCAGGGCCGAGCCCCGGCAACGGCGATATTTCTCCGCAACAGAAATACCATCCTTCCTATCCCATTAATCCCGGAGTTGTAACCGCGGACCCGTTTGTCGATCTCGATTCTCGCGATCGTTGCGAGTGTATATTGACAGAAGACCATTGTTATTTGATTCTGTGGATGATACAGTGGTATGGTCGTGGGCTAAGTGACTGATGTGTGGGAAAATAAGTCGAATAATTAGGCTTAATTTTCGAGTCAATGGTTAAGGTACTCGTGACGGTAGATACTATTGGCTGGCGCCGTCTGTCGACTGTGCACTGTTTCTACTTAAGATCGCTACAGATGGGTGCCTGAAATTTTTTACGAAAACTGTTTTCGAACATAGTGATCTATGTCTGGAGACTTTATTTTACACTTTCGGTTTATTTGTTGACAGTTATACCAGTAATAGTGGTTATTCTATTTAGATGTAATGTAAACTGTCTCTGGGAATCAAAGTGGACTGATTCTTTATTTTACATAATTATTTATGACATTGTTCATATCAGATAGAGGTGGCCAGACCCTACAATTACACTTAAAGTGTTGGTAGTATCGAACCCGTTACAAGAATTTGTAATCCGATCGACCATTATTGCGACGTTCTAAATTCCTTTCATTCTCTGTCCTTCTCTAGCTTCAGAGAGCAGGTGTACAAAACATGTTAGATAGACCTGTATACTCTCATATTTACTTACTTCCCACTACCACACTCTTTATACACCTACACTATTCCCTCTAGCTGCATTTCCTATCATTTCAGTATCAAATAACTAATGACAATTATCACCCCCTACGATCTCTTCATCTACCCTCATATACAATGCTTAGGAACCATTCATTTATCTTCGATAAGTTCTGCTGAAAGATTCTCTAAAACATGTTTAGGCCACGTTTATACTACAAGCAAAGTATGGATCTACTGATTTCACGGGAATCGCCAAACAAGTTAAAATCTCGAACCGGCGACTTCCGAGAATCGCGACACGGTTGAGGGTGAAAAGTAGTCCCGGTCCCGATTTCTGCTGCTCGTTTTCACCGTGAGATCCTTCGTCGACGCACTTACACAACATCTGGCGACGAAGCGTCGCGAGGATGTCACGGGGGAGGTAGGGAAAAAAAAACAGCGGCGCGGTAAGCGATACGAGAATTCACTGATGGATTAGACGCTATTCGAGGAATGCCTGGAAGAACGTCGGGGGCCCAGGCATCCGACTGATCGATGCTTTCTTGCTCGAGTGGACTGCTGGTAATTATTCGTGCCAACGGACGAATCACTGGCGCATCTGTTTTCCCCCCGTGGATTGTTACTGGATAACAAGGGCAATTTCCAAAACAATGACATCTACTGGCATTGTGTAAATAATCAAATGAAACTGATTATAGTCCACGTCGAGGAACACAAATTCTAACGTTATTTGCAGTGATTGTTTTTAGGTAAGGTTATTAACAGATTCTCACAGCAAATTGCAGATTTCTTGCTTTGGGATTACGGAGTACTGCTTTTGTCGGAATTTATGTTGACATTTAATTTGTTACACATTTTATATTATAACGTATTATGTGTATTGTGTATTATAGAATTTAATTTAATGTATATTAAACGCTGGTAGTTCTAGCATTAATCAACGTGTTCTTAGACCCATCAGGATCTTTTTTAACCCCGCGAAGATGGTGGCAACGCCAAGGTTACCGTACAGGGGATGAAAAGATGAGACAGAAAGAGTGAGAAAGAGTGAGGGAAAGGGCGAGGTGAGATGAATAAATAAGAGGGTTTTGAAAGGCGTTCGCTGTGGCCCAGAAGGTTATTACGTGGCGTCACGCGATGATGTATCCGCGCTGGTTCAGATTGTCTCCGCGAGATGGGACCACCGACCGTGAAATATGCACCAACCCCCGGGTGAAACCCCCTCGAGGCACAACCGCCCACCCTTATTCGCCACCGCATCACCACCTTCCCGATGCTGAAAGAGATCCTACCCGCGTCTTCTTGCCGGGGCGAGAACCCGCGCCTGTATCCCCCAGCCAAATTTGCATATCAATCTTGTGGCAACTCCATCTCAAATATAATTAATCTGCCGGGTGATAGCGTAGTCTACCGGGGTAAAAATCGCGTATACCCGGAATAGTATCCAAGTCCATTCTTGACATTTCTATTCTACTGATTCCCATTCTATTCAGTCTCATTCTACTCATTCGGCTTAATCCTATTCCACACATGCCCCTTCTACTCATACCTATTCAGCTCATTCACATCCCACTCAATCCTACTCTACTCCTTCGCATTCTACTCATCCCCATTCTATTTTTTCCTATTCTACTCATTCCCGTTCGATTTCTTCCTATTCTACTCATTCCCATTTGATTTCTTCCTATTCTACTCATTCCCACTCTACTCAGCCCATTCAGAATGGAAATCTTTATTACACAGGACCACGTTATACCTGACACTATTCTTTAATATTTACTGCTCATCAGATATCTATAGAGGTACACAATAGTGCTCTTCAGGTACTTACAAACATGTATATCCTTTCCTACTACTGTTAAAAAAATAATTACCAATTTCAATCCAGTACACTTAACTGAATCCATCAAAGCCCAGTCTTCGTCATACAAAAATCCATTAAACAACTTTCGAAATTCAGCCAATAGCGAACTTGGCCGTGTATCAATCGAACATTCATTTCCTACGTACTCTAACACACATCCTGTTTTTTTCAAACTACATTAACTTCACAACGAAGACACACGAAAGAAGACAATAGAAACAATTCAGAGCAGCCGCCGGTACACGTCCTGTCAATATTTTTATTCGAGTCGGATGACTATGGGTATTAAGCTGGAACACCCGATCGATAGCTTTTAAAATGTTTTGGCAAATCGAAACGGGGGCCGGAGCTCGCTGCCCCACCGAACTGGAGTATCGCGATGGAACATTAGGAGGGATATATTTGGCCGATGTAGCAATAATTTCCATGCATATATATATATATATGTATATATGTACGTAGGTGGTGCGGTGACGGCACATAGATCACAAGGGCTCGCCGACACGCGACAGCACGTGCTCTCTGAAACCGCTTCTCTCCCTCCCTCTCAGTCTCTCTCTAGATCCCGACAACCTCCACGTGCCTCTGTACTTAGGGTGAACTTCATGAGCTTTCCACCCACCACAAACGACAAACCACTCGAGTGGATCCCCCTTCCCTCGTTTCGTATGTGGCATAACCCTTCTTCCAGCCATTATCCCGACGCTATTCATGCTTAATACAACGGATCTCCGGAATATCCGCCGCGCCGGTGGAAATTCCAGGAAGCTGCACGCTTCCTCGGAAAATATCGTCGAGGCATTAGCAGATCCGGTGGTACGGAAAATTTACATGGAAGAACTTTTGTCGTTAGAATTACTGTGATGACTAAATAAAAAAATTCGTCGATCCCAACCGATAAATCGAGATTTAGTTATAAATATTAAAGGACACAATGATTCCCCTAAATCAATTTGTGTAATGATGGATTTACATAGGAGACTGTTCATTTATTTATTTAAAAGACTGTGTAATTATCTAAGTAACCACCTCTAACAACAACTTTGTTTTAGTCTCTCGTGCATCCTACTTGCCCACACAAATTTTCAAAATTTCCAATCCTTGTGTATCCCAGTTAAAATAAAAATGAACCACTCTTTTCTAGAAAATATAATCTATCCTTTTCTAGATCTAAGTGCCAATTATCTTCTTGCAGAATGAGCTTTAATCTAACTAAACGTGAAACGATTCCAAACAACCATACCACACTTCCACAACAAAGGAACAGCAAATTTACAACGGCACACTCCATGCATATCATTATACACGCAAAATTTCTCTCATATCATCACTCGCCATATCTTTGATTACAAAGTCACCGTGAATGACATCAAATCACCGCGTAAATGTATCTTAATTTTCATGTTCGATCCCGGTCGCTCAGAAGACACGAACGTAAACAATAAACACCATTGAAATCCACGATTCCACGATCCATTCAGTAACGTACGAGACTAGTGATCCGACGACACATTCGATGGAATTAATTAACGGCCGGCTGCGAGAATCTGTCTGTCGAGAAATCTTTCTGAGTGCGACGTCGAATGGTGACAACCGTCGCGAAATATTCTCTGTTATTCGTAATAATAGTGACGTGGCCGTTGTTCACGGTGGCAGCGACATGTCTGTGATAGTGGACGTGATCGATGTGTGGAATAATGGTTGTCATTCCCATCGCGGAAGCAAGAATCGGGCCGTTCAATCGCCGCTGATAGTGTACAGTAAGTTCGCCATACAGTCTTGAGTAATCGTTCTTGCCCAATGCCTGGGATCGTCAGCAAAAATCGGTGAAATCGGTCGCTACCACCGATTACACATATATTGGAAATACAATATCGACAGGTTGTTTGCTCGACATTAACGTTTTCTTACTCGAATCGTTTTTCCCCAGAGCCGATTTCATCGATGATATCGATACGATTCCCACGCTTTCGGCGATTAATCGAACACGATCGCCGGTTGATCGTACGGATTTAATTAAACAACCGATCCTTGTTAAGCCTCCGTGACCGAGACGGAACAAGAGAGATGGAATCGGACTATTCGTCAAAGTTTCGTACCCGTGCACATGATAATCGTGTCTAAACAAGGGGACGACGGAAAACACGTAATCATATTACGAGGTATGGCATTTAGCTCTCCTGGGGACGGGTGTAGGGTCGTCTGCTTGACATTTAGCATTTCCCGCGGGTAGCCAGGGTGTTCGTCTATCATCGGGAGAACCCATTCCCCCGTAACATTTGCCAGATATATCGCGTGTTTTTCACGACGGTGGAGAACTCGTTAAGTACGCGTACACGCACGTTCCATTTGATTTTCGCGGACGATGTTCTTGGAACGGTAGAAAGGACAATGGGTGGAATCCTATGGAACAATTCGAATCTGCGAACTTGTAGCGATTTACCATACTATACGAGGTTTGATCGAAAAATAGCCAGAATTTTGATTTGAATTCAGAATTTGACCCATATCAATATTGATGGTTAAATAAATATTTTTTGAAATAAATAAAAGGTCTGGGAAGTTTTTAGTCAAACCTCGTGTAGCATACAATAGTTCTAAATACAAGCGAAAATTCACGAAGATGGTCCAATTCACGGACAATCCTCGACAACTAACGAATCGTCGACGGAGTCTTCAGTCGAGAAAGATCATCACTCGATAATGGAAAGTGGCTTGGAGCAGGGGGTGTGGGGCAAGCGTTCCAGCCAGTGGCGGACGAGACGAATCACGGGGGCTCGCAATTTATTTTTGTATCAAGTGGGATGTGTCTAACTAGTTTGTCCCGGCGAAAGTAAGAGCCTCTCCTTCCAAGATTAACGATACTTTAGTGCTGTTTTAAAGAGGTCCATCCACCCCCCCCCCTTTGCCGTACTTTCGCCCTCCCTGCACACAGAAAATACTCAGGATTAACCTGCTCCACCACTCGGCTGTGCCCCTCTCTTCCCCTATCCCTCCCTTAGCTCCTCCTGAACTCACCACTTCGTTATTTCCCACCGCCGAGCTACCCTCGCGAAATGGCAGGGATGGGCCGGGAGGTCAGAGGGATGGGAACAAGAGAAAGAAAGAATCGGCGAGTGAGGAAGAGAAACAGAGTGGAAATGAGAAAAAGAAGAAAAGAGTAGCAATCGTCGGAACTTGAAAGCAGGGCATTTTATGATGACTACAAAAGTGGTCCGGCCACTGTTAGGGTGGCGAGAAAGAGGGTGGTACGCGGAGGCGAGAGTGAGTTACTACCCCTACCCTGGGTTTTTTCCTCCCTTAGTCGAATCGAGGTAAGAGAACGAGAGAAACGATAGGGAGAGGGAGAAGCTGGAGCACAGCACACGATTCTCCCTTGCCAAAGGACGCCAGAGCCGAGGACTTGAATTGATTGCTTTCATTACGCAAAAAAGTCACTTCCTCTCTGTCTCTTTCTTTCTCCAGAGGCTCGGCCACTTTTCTCCCTTCCTCCACCTACCAGCATCCTTCACCTTGGCCTCCGTATTTTTAACTTGTGCCGCGCGACACCGGCGAATAAGTAAGTGTGCTATTTACATCAGATCCCGTAAGTTATCGTCGCTCTTCTCCCACCCCCCGCCCACCCCCGCTCCTCTTCCAGTTCGCTACGTTCTCGGTAATACGGTTAAGGGAGGGGTAATCTTTTGCGGAATAGTTCCCGAATTCCAGCGGGCCACTCGTGAAACTCGCGGTTTTTGCGACCGTTCCCCGATGCTTCCCGACGAGGCAGGGACGGCCAACGGAGGGATAAATTCGTTCGCTGGATGCTGTTTGTCTTTTTTTGTTTGTTTTTTTTTTTACTGCCGGTTCGCGAACGTTTCGCCGCGAACGAGATTTTCATCGGAGACCCATTATCCCCGGGGCTGCGCGAGGGCAAACAGAAAAATAATTCTTGTCGAGGTGAAAAACACCGCCGTGGGGCGGTTTTTTTGTGAGGTTTCAATTGAAAACCCTTCGGTCCGTCGGATGGAATCGCGGACAATGATTTCTGTCTTGGTTTACTGGATTATTGGGGGAAAATTGAGCGTCTATTTGGTTAGACTAAAAAATAATTAGTATTCTGAAGCAACAGCGTATGTTCTGAGAATGTAGAACTCGTAGCCAAGCGTAAAGACAGTTACTTGCTACAGTATCCGCCCACCACGTATGTATAGGTGTAATTTATTCTATAATATACCTTCAACTAAAGTTTTAAATACAAATTATAATTTGCATTAACGAAAACCTTGATCAATATACAGTAAATGAAAAGCATTCAGCTAAGAAATTATACACAGTCTATATGAAAAAATATTTTTTATCAGAACCTTCAGGAAACTATTGTCCGATGTCAACATTCACTTCGTACAAACTAACTTACAATATATTAATGCTTTATCAAATATCCTCAGAGCCTTATGAAATTAACCCTATCTTTTCCCTTTGCACTTTCAGAAATAACGATACCTTCTCGAACAAACTCCATACAATTTCTCATTTGACTATACACTAATTAAGATTGTATATTCTACTCTAAATAACAATGGTTAATCCTGACTCAAAAATTACTCAAACACGCAAAATATGTCGCACGTACAGAGGTGGACGAATATAAAGTGATTGCCAAAAGTTTCCAGCCAACAACTCTTTCAACACATCTGTCTAAAAATATATAATTCAAATTCCCTCTCGATCTACCCATATCGAGGACACCATATCGGTGGTATTAAAAAATTATTCGCATAAAAATCATCTATTCTCCCGTTTCCAACAACTACAGGCCTAACAAAAGTTACGACAAGGATCCGATAAAATTACAGTTCCATTCGGGAACTGTTGGCCGCCGCTGTATCTGCGAATGAACACGAATATCTCCGAGTATTCGGCCCAAACCGAAGATCGAAATTCCACTGAAACGGAGTACTTACACCTAACGCTCCTCGGGAGCTACTCCCCACGACAAACGAGATTAATGTAGCGGTTGCCCGACGGATTAGGAAGGATAGGAGGTCGTCTAGGCTACTGATTAGGTAGCCAAGAGCACGGATGCAGCCGCATTAGCCCAATGATCGATGCACCCGTAGCGGCAGCGTGCTCATCTGCATCTGCCCCCGCCGATTCCGCCACCACTACACAGAGAGACCTGGCCCGTCTCTGGGCGCGCAAGATCGACCCTCCAATGGAAGCCACGGGACACCACAAGTCCACCACGATCCTAGCAGCGTTGCGTCCCCATTTGGCCTTGCGAATCTGTTCGTCTAGGCTAGATCGCCGCCGCTCGGCGCAGTCATGTAGAGGGACATATTGCCCGTCAACGCGGGCAGAGCCGGTCGTTCGTTCAGGCAAATGATATGCCAAAGTGTAATCTCGGGAGATCCTCCAGAGATTAGGTACGTCCGACCCGGTAAATGACGAATGGATCCGAGCGAACGGTCCTTGTTCGTGAGGATCACCGCGTCAGGTGAACCAAGAATTCTTTCGAGGGTGAAACTGGCTCTCTCGATGGGGGATGAAGAATCGTTCATATCGAACGGTGTAATCCCTCCTCGGGGAGGTCCTTGACTCCGTTGCGTGAACGATCGTCCCGCGGAAACATGCAGATTCTGATTGGGGATGTAATGGGAACGTATCGGTCTGATCGAGGGTTTTTTATACAGATGGGGAAGTTTCGGATCTCTGAAACACGTTTTTCGGGCAGTTCACTCTGGAGGAATTGTAGAAATTTAAGGAAATTTGTGGAGATTATGTTTTGAATTTGAGATTAATTATGGATGAACAGAACAGTTTCAGTGGGTCTAACGGAAGATGGATAGATTGAATTTTTACGGCAATTTTGTATTGACTTTTAGTTAACCCTTTGAACGTCGAAACTAGAAAATCATATTTTCAAGTGTTTTGTCGTGGAAATACAGATGAGGTGAATGTATTGGGACCATTTTTGAGGTAAGTAATCGTGGGAAATAATTTTGTTCCCTGGAAGAAGTGTTTGGGCAATGCAGGATTAAAAATAAGTAAAAAGAAAATTTAATCAACTGCGTTTGGCACTTTTCGACAAGGTTTTCGGAATTATCCTCCCTTGATTTCCTACTTGAATTATATAAATAATCTGTGTATAGAACTTTCATCTTGAAAAGATTTTCCTCCTTATCATTAGACGATAATCAACATTACATTTTAACTTCGAGCATCCGATCGAAATCAAAACGTCTTATCCTACAATCTACTCAATTCCTTAGATAAACTAAATTCAATAACTATAACGCGTTACGATAGGGGTAAATGAACTCCACCAGTTGTCAACGTACGAACCATAAGAATCTCCTCCAAAACGAGACCACAACCCTCCACGTGCACCAGCCTCGATACTCCCGCGATCGAATCCCAAACTCGAACACCACGACCCAGCCTGAGAATCGAAATACAGCATCCCGTGGCTTCGTCGTCGAATCGTTCGCAACAATGTCTCCCATACGTCTAAAAATGCAAGATCGATGGCGCAACAGGATGCGGTGTGTCGTACGGAAATCGGATCTCCTCTGTCAATCGAAAACGCAGAATCGGGCCGGCTAGGAAATTACGCGAAGACCCCCACTCATGGCGAGTGTCAGGTAGATCGGTTGCGCAACGACGACTACGACAACGCTTGTTCGACGACCTGGCGTTTCCCGATCTCACCGTATCTAATGTCGGGGTGTGGACGAAGCTCAGCATACGGAGAAGGTGGTGTGGAGGAGGAACACACGCCTGTCTCCCCCCACACGCGCGTACGAAAGCTGGAACGAAACGAAGAAAGGAGTCATGAAAGAACGCACTCGAATGTAAACCGGACCCTTGTGAGATTCGCGGCCCGGCGACGGTCCCACCGACGCCCGATGGCTGACCGCACCTTCCGGGCGATCCAGCCGATCCAAGTCGGTCTCCGAACACAGTTGCACCAGACCTTCCCAGCGCGACATTTAGATAGCCAGAGGGGGGCCCTGTGGTCTCTCATTTCTCGCCCTTACAGGGGGGGCATCACACCGTTCTTTCCACGGATCTCGATACACTTTCATTTTTTTTTTTCACCTTTTTTTGTTGTCATTACCCCTCTCGTCGAGTTGTATGTGTTTCATGCATCATTTGCTGGTTCGAAGACACGTAACTTCTTGTTTCTTTAGGAGGATTTTTAATATACCACTTCTGCGTTTCAAGGGTTGGGAGGAAAGGGTCTCGTAACCGGTGATCGAGTTATTTTCCTCGTGGAAAATTGACTGAATCGGCAGTTCCACAACATATCCCGCGAAACAGAGTACACGCTCGCTTCTAGTCCATAGAGGAAGAGAGAAACGAGGATCCTCTTGACACAGTACCCGGTTTTACGAGCGAAACTCCGCCGATTTTTTGAGCGCCGACGATCGAGAAACGGCCGCGATACTTTCCCATAAATCCCCTAGCGCGGGTCGAGCTCCACGAGCACTTTATTGCGTATCCCCAGCGCCGCCATAATTCGGTTCGACGGCGGCGGTGGGCGACGCTCGGTAAAAATTGGAAAGCCGTAGAGATGAGTAATTCAGGCTCGTTGAAGGGTAATTGGAATGCATCGCGCATTGCCTAACTTTCGAGTTATTGCCTGCATAAAAGTGATAAGTTTCTTCCGGCGAATAAGCATCCATGGATTACCAGTAAATGTTATACTTGCGGGATAAGTTCCCGAAGGAGTGTGTATAGGAGAACGCGCAACGCAGTTTGTAAACCAGTATATCGTTGCTGTACCCCCACCGCCATTCAAATCCCTCCCCCCACCACGTGGTCACGCATAACTTGCGGATTCCTAGCCCTTTCCTTCCTCGTCCACCTTATCCGTCCCTCCACCCGTGGACAGTGTCCATCGTACCGTGTTTGTCCCGATGTAATCAGTCTCGTAATTAGTCGCGTCCGAGCCCGATAGGCCAGCTGTTCTACCGTGTCTAAAGATCAAGAGAACCTCTCCAGCCATTGTCACCATAGTTAAATCACTGTCCACAGACTTCAAACGAACGTCGTCTATACTATCCAAAGAAGCAAAAGTGACGTGAGAGTTGTCAGTGAGAATCTCCGATTCCGCGAACACATTTCACAGCAGAGTTCATAGTGTACCGTCGCATAAACATTTCCCCCCAGGTCCGATCTTATCCACCCCTCTAAACCATTCCCAATCGAAGGCTTTCGATCGACGATCGAGGGCTAACCGCGAAGGAGGCGCGTTCACAGGACAGAAAAAAGGCTCGAAACCAGACCAGATAAAGTGGTCGAACACGGCTGATACGGAGTAAGTGGAGCGACAAAGGGAGAGGAGACTCTTAAATAAATAAAATCGATAAGGCGAGACGCATCGTATCCAAGGAGCAAGGTAGAACGAACCCCAACGGCAGAGTGAACCAGGACCTCATGAATAAGCAGTGCTCACGGGGGTTGTGCGCCGCGTGATTTCGCGTGGGACTGTTGGCGGTAGACCAGCCGGCGAACGTTTATTTCGCAACCTTTGCCTCCTCCATCCCGATTCCAACCTCCTGCTCTCTCTCTCTCTCTCTCTCTCTCTCTCTCTCTCTCTCTCTCTTCAACTGCTGGTCTCTCCGAATCCCTCCGAAAATCCCGATGCCAATAACGACGTTATCCCGCGCTACGACGCTGCCGCCGTTTCCGTAGAAACCCCGCGGTCGCGAGGGGCCGCCCCACCTCGTCGAGTACCACGTGATCCCATCCGCCCGGCCAATGAGATCGCGGGTCCTCCTAGCTGGATGCTGATCGAGGGATGCAAAAGGGCGGGGTTCAGGAGCCACGCGTGGGGATGAAAGCTCCGTGAACGGGGCGGCAATGGGTGGGAGGGGGGAAGTGGTGTACACGGAAAAGCTTCGCGCGGTGTCACGTGTGCGCCCGTGTCGCCAGAAGCCCTCGTTTCGTGCTTTCACGTCGTTGTTATCCCGTGTCCATGCCGGTGCCCGCCGCATTTTCGGGGTCCAGCCACCGTGTCAACCGCGGCCTGATAACGATAACGAGAGTCGGACGTGACTAACTTTCTTTTTCCCCTGTTACGTGCGACTACGACAACGTTTCATCCCCTGTTCGGTGTGAACTGTATATCGGATAGTAATCACTTTTTCCATGTGGAATCGAACGATATTGGACTCTGGTGCGTTGATCGTAGAAGAGTTTGGTTTCTTATGAGTGAACACGACATTTCGCTTCTTTTGGATACGGTGAAGTGAGAAAACATAAGTGAACAGTGACGGGTAATCGTCGACGGGGGGACATACGATTGTCGTGATCGTTAGGATTCTGTTAAAGTGATGTCGATGATCACAGGAGGACTGCTTCTGGAACCCTGGGTGACTTTTCGGTTTGTTCAGTTCCAAGAATCGTAGGGTCCGTGAGGACAATGCAAGAATGAAGAATCTTGGAAACCCTTTGGATGTTTTCATTCGGTTCTAGTGGACAGCGTGCGAAAGTGTGTACGTCAGTGATGTCGCGTGTGCTGTGAGACAGAGAAGGAAAGAGAGACCAGGTTAGAGGTTCTAGGTGGTGTGTCCTGTAGATAAAGTTCCCTAGACTCCGGTGGGCTCGATTCACGAAGATGAAGCGACGGTCGACCGGGTGCTCGACGAAGCCACCCGTCGCCCGGCACAAAGACGCTCCTGATGACAGTCATTGTACCGTGTCGCCATAGACCGGCCCTACGCGCCACTGTTAAAAAATAGCCGAGAGTGCCACTGTCTGGGAGCCTGTAAGAGGACTTTATCGGCGGTCAATAGGACCGTGGTGCCGTTTTTCGAGGGGTCGAGTCTCCCGTATTATACACCTACAGTATACATATAAATCAACGCGGCGGGAGGAACCACCTGGATTCCCACAGCCGACGGCCGTCGGCTACTGAGGTGCCGCGATGGACCTCAGCACTGCCTACCGATACAATCAGAATATGATGGAATACTACACCTGTAAGCTGATCAACCCTTCTCATAGATCTATCGCGGTTTAGACAGTTTACCTTTGCTTTCTCGATTGATTCTGATCGTCTTTTCTCTGACCAACGACTTTATAGGTGTACCATTGCATAATCTACTACATTTTTAAATTACGAAACGGTATGTCTTATTTTAACAATACCTTGACTCTCGGCTGAAGGAAAATAAGGAAAATCAGTACCAACACAATTGGTGTATATCCTTGCCCTCCATAAAAACAAATGCAATTTTTCTAAGTGGATTATTTATCTAGTAGGCCTAATAGATACCCAGGGTTCTGCCTCGTACTTTCTTCAATTCGATGATCATCACCCGTGTACACTGAACGTTGACGAGACGTCCAATTTGTTTCGATCGCGTCGGGGAGAGGGGGCAGTTTTTGCCGTGGGTATCTTAGATAATGGGGCCGTGTTCAGAGTCGACTAGACATTAATAAAGAACCAGGAGCGAAACAATTGCCCCGTTCCCCACCCTGGTTTCCTCGGTGATCGTGAGAGCGTGGTGCGAACGATCGATTTCTCTCGCACTCTTTTCGGCCGATCAACCGGATCAATTGGAATCTCGGATAGGAAAGTACCGATCCCGGCGACAAATCTGCATTGTCCGATAAAACTACTAGCCCGCTCGAGCAAGAAACACGAAATGACCTTCATTCGATCCGGTAGCGGTACCAGGGGGGGTAAGAAAAAAAAAACGCTGAAACCGCAGCGATCGAGGCCCTCGATCCACCTCCGATATAGGAACCGTTCCGCGAGATCCATCTCTGGGCTGGTTCTTTCTCTGTCGCGAAATTCACGGTGAAACGTTGCTCGACGAAAATTTTCCTCCGTTCGACCGTCGAGTTGCGAAAAAGAAAAACAGACGCTGCGCGGCCGCAAAATCGTCCGTGCACTTTCGTTTTCTTTCACTTTCCTTTTTATTCCCCTGGAAACCGGGGAAAAAACCGGTGGCCAGTTTCCTGTCGCCGCCGGAGAAATTTTCGATCGTCCAATTAGAATCCCATCGATATTGCGCGCGCGGATAGACACGTCGAATTAAGGCGCAACCGTGTCGCAAAGAAGTCTTCCGGTTTATGGATTGCGTAAAGCGCCGTTAGCAGTGACGATGAATCGGTAGCGTGAGTCTACACCAGAATTTCTACGTGCTTCTAGTTTCTGTAAATAAATCTTTAGAGATTGATATTTGCATAAAGATACCCGCGGTCTACTGATTAGCATTCGAACCGTATTAATTAGGCGGGACCTGTCGTTTTGATGTGGCTGGGATCGAAACCGCCACGCGTCCCGCACGCTCGTTTATGGCCGCCGCCGACGCGGTATACTGCCACGGAATAATGGGATGATAATAATTATGATACATTAACAAGAACGGCGCGGTCACCTCGATGGGGCAACGCAGTTGAATCGTTTCGCGACACGGGCACGTCAATCGCTTTTCCCGAGAACGCTTCGAATTGCCGACGAAATTGTTGCAATTGAACGCGTGTGTACTGAACATTTTCGAGGGATGTTGTTAGGGATTTAGGTGAAACGTTCATGGGTTTAGTGTTGTCATTCGTTTTCTATTTGTTTGGAAGCTAGGAACGTTAGATATGAGATAGTTAGTGTATATCGTTTTAGTGTTTATTGAGTGGAATAATTGGAAAGAACTTCCAGTGTATTTATGATCATTGTACTTGTGTTAGAATCAGCTATTATTCTGTTTAAACCTTTGAATAGGAACATTCTATTGTTTTCCACCTAAAGACTCTACACTATTCTTACCACCTGTGTCGATACTCTATTCTTAGTATTTAATCCATTCATTTATCAACTTAAACCTCTTTAACCCTGATGCCAACTTGTCTTTCATTTGATGAAAATCTCAAATGTTTGAATAAATAGAGAGTAACATTTTACATATGTCTGTTGTTCGTGGAAGGAATACCGATATTGTTCATTAATTCAAATTATTTCATAATAAAAATCATTTCATAATAAAATCATTTTTTCTTAATTTCGATCAGAAGCACAAATCATGTGAAACTTCATTAAAATGTTAATTCTATGGCATTTTCGAAGTTGAGGGACGTTACAGATGCATAAACATCCGAAGTCTAATTATTATTAACGTAGAATAGCCTCCAGTGCAGAACTCAAAATTCTGTTCCATTTAAATTTTTAGATATTCCCATCGAAAATTGTGAATTCCCATACACTTCCACGGTCTACCGTTCCCTCGTGAACGAATGATTCCACAGTCGACGTCAAGAAATTCCCGAAATACAACCGGAACGGGATCGAATTTTTCCGTCTATTTTTCCACCGTCCGAGTAATAAAGCCTGGGTTGTACCAGCAATACACGTAACGCCAGACCGTAATGTAATACAGGAACAAAGCTGCAAGGAGAAATATCGAGTGACTACCCCGGAGGGGGAATCTATATCAAACTTCTCGGTCGCTGCGATGCTCTCTGGTGCACCCCGCGTTGCCTTCCCCGTGTGTGCGTGTGTGTGAACGTCGTGGGCTTTCCTTTTCGCCGTCTGAAACCGAACGGGACCCGTATACACCGTAAGGGAGTGGGTAGGGGAGACGTCGAAGAGTTCTTTCTTCCGTGGAAAACTGGAACGCCGTCGTCGAATTCATTTGCCACGTCGTGTTCCACTCGAATAACGCGATTAACAAATCGCCAGGTTTCTAATTATCCGTGAGTCCTGCCTATCCTCCGATCGCTAAATTTTCTTTGGGATCGAAACAATCCAACACAAAAGGAACCATCGATTTTGTCCAAACTAGTCCTGTACCCCCTTAACACTTTCATGTTGGATATCGTAGTAGTACGTATATTCGAAAGCAAAAGCTGAGAACGGTTGACGTAGTAATACGTCTTTCTTAAATAAGAACTAGAATAATAAAAATAGAAAAAAATCGCTTTTCCTTAATGTAAAGTTTAACAAATAAAAGTTAGGTAGTACTTTCTATACATTTTTAGAACACCTGAAATCGTATATATTTGCAAACACGAAAACTCTTGTACCAGTAAAGTGTTAATGGATAGCCGATACAAAAACCGTGGCATCCCGGAAACGGTCCGCGTCAGATCGCCGGCCAGCCAGGTCACCTTGTTCATTCGGATGGTTGTTTCTTGCCAACTTCGGCTGAAATCTGCGACGGATGATGGAAGGAACACGGAGAACTACATGGCTGCTTTCTCCGTCTCGATAGTCGTAACCGTTGATAAACGGTTTCGATACAGCGAAACGGCGGGTGACGAATAAACGTGATATCGCCGCGGCTAATCGGCGAATGGACGCGCGTAAACACGCCGTGGGAAGGAACGGTTCTCGTTTCTATTCAGCGGGAAATCGGATTATACATACCCTATATTCTTCGGTGAAATATGCCTGAGAGAATTCGTCGACGGTGCGCTTCCGGGTCTATGGAGGTGTAGGATGATTTTAGAAAAGGATTGATCGTTCGAAGAGCATACATTCGTAGCACCGTAAGAAAAGTCGGGAAGATGCAATTTTTCAGGGGATTGATAAGAAACTCATTCGTGACGTAGCATATAGATTCTTTTTTATTATAATAAAATACTAGGGCTTTGAAGGTCGATAGATGTAGCATGACACGAGGCACAGAAATAGGAACTTTATGTTACACACCAACCAACGTTATTAGTAAGCAACCAAATTCAAGTACATGAACACACTGGCCAAAAGTATGGAACTAGATATGGCAATTAAAGAATGAGGATAATCTTATTGTACAAAAAATTGATAAACGTTATGTGCTAAAACTGATTGAAAATACTTTGTAAATTCCGTCACTTTTATTATATTATTAGAAAATATATTATTATATTTAAAAAAAAGCCCATATCCAATTGGATACTGGACTCAATGTTCCGCCCTAGCATCGCAAATTCCATCAAAACTGTATTCCCACAAACTTTCACTCTCGAGACTAGATCCGTCGCAACTAGTCAATAATTTGAATTAGGGACTTCTACCGAAACGTAAAACACCAGAATTATACCGGTATTTTCGGTTGAACCTTCGCCCTATATAACCCTATACAAGCCCTACCCTTATAGAAATCGAAAAAATACGGTATTATATCGGTTTCGGTATAGCTTTAATGACATAATACCGGTATCAAAATCATACCGGTTTAACTCCCTGATTCGAATTGCTCTCAGGTTTACATCTACCAAACAACAAAACTCAAAAATCAATATAACAAAACAACCGAATTCCAACGAACATTCTCCAAAAAATATCCACAGAAACCTACAAATAATCAATGAAACTCCATAAAAAATCAAAGCAACACGAGCGAACCGTGTTTAATAACTCACACAAGGATCACCCAGGAGAGGAATGTTAGAAGGAAAACGAGATTCACCGTAGCCCAGAAACGCGTTACCAGAGCCAGACAATAATAAGCTTCGGTGACGTGATGGTGGCCGGGAGAGAGAGCAGCCAACGGCTCCGCACAATTCGTAGCACTGCTAGAGCTCTGGATTCGCGTAAGGGGTGGGGGAGGAGGCTTGGGGGTGGTCCAGCCTGGATTCACAGGGACCTCGTATAGTTGTGGTCAGCAGCCGTGACGGCGCGTCTTTGTGTGTGTCGCGAGAACGTGCCTAGTAGTAGTGTTCATGGTGCTTTTGCCATGGGTCAGGCTACCATGATTCCAACCCGAATGTCCCCCTGACTACCGGCCGCGCCGCGGGGGATGCGACCATAAACTCGAGAGCGAATTGATTTGCGACCGGAAAGCGCGTATCGTTTCTAGTAATGATCGCGGGATGCCCCCTCATTGTCTTTGCCTCGGAGATCGGGCAACAGGATAACCGTGCAGGGTCACGACGGAAGGAGAGAAAAAAAAGAACGAAGGAACCGTTCACGCGTCGCGGACCAACTCGCCCTATCATCGACAATGAGACCTTCTGATCGGAATGGCCGGATCATCCTGGTAATTAGCACGCAATTGTTTCGGTCGGCGTTCGCTCGGGCAAGCTCGAGAATCGTTTGCTTGATGGGGCTTGTGTGAAAGATTGCGGAAGCTTTCGTATTTCTTGTTAACACGTTCCGCGCCACATGTACCACCGGTGGTACACGCGGCCTGAATGGAAAGTTTAACGTGTACCATCGGTGCTACATGTGGCACGGAACGTGTTAATGTCGAACTGTAATTTAAAACAAAACCAACAGCCTCTATTAACAAAAGACACACATCTTCGGTAATTTATGACTTGAAAAAGGAAATACCGAGTGTCTGGCTACGTACGGCCTTTTTCACTGTGGCATGGAACGTGTTAATTGGTAGTTAGTATAGGTGGGGACTATGATCCAACGGGACGTGTCAGTAAGAATGACTTAAACAAATCGCTGGTAACTGTCTCTGTACCTGTCTCTTCTAAACCATCATCTCCCTTTGTTTATAATTAATGATTCGACTCGTTGAATGAGGAATAGTTGTTTATTCTGGATTGGAGCGTTTAATCATCTGGATTATAACATTGTTTGAGAAAAGAGTTGCGCTTAATATCCTATCTTCTGAGCAACGTACTTTAACTACTTTGATTGTCTAAAATCTGCGCTATTATCTATAATCAGTCAGTTCCAATCCGACTAGTCATTTAGCTTGGAAAGTAAAGGAAGTAGTGAAGACAGAACCAGCAAGTTTTGGTGCATGGATAACCATAGACGATCCTAACAGAGATTTGAAACTAATTCCACAATGACACAGCTTGCACCCGAAAGCCTCAACAGTAAAAACCGACTAGACCATCTTTATTAATATTTTCTAAATTCTGTGTACTGGCAGGAGTACTACTCTTACGTAAAAACGTCGTAACCCACACTCGAGGATAGTTAAACAATCGAGACCATTGGCCGAACGATCCAAACGATTTCATTATCCAGTAGAATAGGCCGTTCCATGTCGGGCACAGAAGAAGTCTAAATCTTCGCCACTCTGATCTGCATTAACGCGAGACCCGGTCGCGAGGAAGTTGATTGACTGGGCAAAAGGAAACATACTGGAGGGTCGAATGGATCGCGTGGCCCGTCACAGGGCATGGCGCGACCCGGTTCTGTTGTTGCCAGAGGGGTGTGGGGTTTAGAAACAGCGGCGATCATCGAATCATCGGCGCACTGGCACGTACACGGGGACATATGTCGCGGTCCAGGACCCTCCATTACGATATTAGATCGAACTTATCGAGTTAGGCGGGTTTAATGCGCGAAAATAAAGCTTGCTAGCCGGGAGAAAATGAGACAATAATGCCTTCTGCGCCGGGGGAACATCGAGTGATGTGAAACACGTTGCTTCCATTATTAGCAAATGCACTACTCCGGTGTAATTATCGGGATCTAGGAGCGCTGTGAGGTTCTCCGACATCGGGTAGTTCGGGACACCGATTGCAATTTCAGTTAAATGGGATATTCTTGACGATGAACTTTTAGAGACATGCCTGATTTGGACAGAAGCTATTTATGTAAGCATATATTTTACTTAAATGGAAAATAAACAGATATTTGTTCGTTTCTTAAGGATCTGTTAAGCACAGAATGGAATGGAAATTTCGTTTAACATTATTAACCCTGCTACGGTCTTCGAATCTGTTTCGTCCCAATCACGGTTTCGTCTCTTTAACCCCGCTATTCTCCTCGCTTATTCTTCACGTTTGCATCGCTTCGATTAAAATTATTTCAAACTTTGAAGTAAACGATACAGACAAAAAATGAAATTTCTATTCGACGCTACGAACGAAACGCTTCGAATAGAAAAAGCATCTTTATTCATCGGATAGTTGTAATCAAATAAATCTATTTCTTCGACGCTCATCGAACAAAGATACTTTTACTATTATCTTTCATTAGATCACTATTTATTTTTCATTCGTTGTTCAAAACTTATATTTAGATCAAAAATTTAGTCCAACTCTGTACTTATTAGAATGTTACTTTTACACATTCGGGAAACGTTCTGAGAATGTTGACACAGAACGTCCTAGGGACGTTCCACTTTGTAAATAGGACCTTCCTAGGACGTTTAAAGATCTTAACGAGGACCTAACGGGGACATATGGACCTTTTCGAGACATCCTCCGAATGTACAGAACGTCCGAAACGTACGTTCATCGGACGTACACAGGACGTTTTTGTGCTATTTGGGTCCTCGAACGTCGCAGAAGGGTTCCCCTACTCGGCTAATGCGCTATCGATTTCCATTTTCCAGGCCACGGCGGAGTTAACCAGCTCGGCGGCGTCTTCGTGAACGGAAGGCCCCTACCGGATGTAGTCAGGCAGAGGATCGTCGAGCTAGCGCACAGCGGCGTCCGACCGTGCGACATTTCCAGACAACTCAGGGTATCTCACGGCTGTGTATCCAAGATACTGTCGAGGTGAGTACCGACACCGTTCCGGCCGCGGCTCGCGTCCAGGGTCTCTTTCTACGTCGCGGTGTCCGTTACAACCGCAGCAGCCTCCCACGTCGGTGTCCCAGGCGATACGACGGCGACAGGAGCCTTGGTCCTGAGTTTTTCTTCGTCACCTCGTTTGGCGCTCGAACGATTCCCTCGATCGATTCGTTTGCTCTTTGCGAACTCTAACAAACGAAGCCGACGTTCCCAGGACATTGGTTCGTCGATAATCGGGATGAAAATCGTGGAAAGGAATCGGAATTCTAATCGGTGTTCTTGGTAGTGGGTAGAATTTGAGAATGCAAAGTCTGATCGAATATATAGGAAGTATAAGGTGTACAGATTAATTCGGGACCCCCACAATTAGGGATAAACCGATACTTTTACTCATAACTTGTATCGAAAATAGTATCGATATCTATTTAGTATCGATGCATACTTATATCGAAAGAAAATGCATACAAAGTTTTTATTAATATATTTTAACCAGAGTTTAGTAGAATTTTAAAAGAAACAGTATTCTTGCAGACAGAATAATAGTATATACGGAGTAAG
The DNA here is from genome assembly GCF_001272555.1 of Dufourea novaeangliae. Taxonomy (NCBI): domain Eukaryota; kingdom Metazoa; phylum Arthropoda; class Insecta; order Hymenoptera; family Halictidae; genus Dufourea; species Dufourea novaeangliae. The sequence continues at coordinate 382,743 of NW_015373997.1, read as the reverse complement.
ACCACAAGTATTTATGGTATTTGCGATCGTCCAAAGCTCAACATAACAAAATATCAAGTACAGTTCAATCAATTTCTCATTTTACTTAGACTCCTATATAACCCTTAATAAAGGAAACAATTTTCACTTCATTTGTAACTTCTACAAACTGCTCCACAAAAATGTATATTCGCACATCATGCTGCTGTCATGGACGTTTACCCGTAGTCTGATATTTCACCTAACCCTGTAATCAACCACACAGCCACAAACACCTTACACCCGAAAGCCTAAAAGAAAAGAAAAAAAACGCCGACAATTACCCCCATTAGTCAAGCCAAAAGAACACAGTTGCGAAGACTTTCTTTTCCCAACATTCAAGCTCCCAGCTCGATCCTCCCGTATCCGTTGTTCTTCTCCAAACTCTCCTCCACCCCCGAGATCCCTCCAAGAAGAATCGTTCTAGCTCGGCGAGTACCTAAATCACCGATTCCGAGCGAAAATCCGTGACGCGGAAGCGCGAATGATTTACGGGTGGGGATCAAGCTTCGGGGCTTGCCAAACGGTAACACCGTAATTTCCGCGCGACGGAGTGCTCCAGAGGCCGCCGGTCCGGAGGATCCAGCCGGCAAGAAAAGAAGTGCACGCTGTCGAGGAGGGGCAGGAGGGGGTGGAAAAAAAAGCAGAAAGAGAACGCGGGGAACAAAAAGAGGAGACTATTCCTGGCCACGGGAGTGATTTAATTAAAGACGCTGTTAGGACCACGAGGCGAACGAATCTAGGGGGTGGAGGGGGTATGGAGGGGAGGGGACGAAACTGCGACGCCGGAAGGAAGGAACCACCCTTCTTCCTCCCACGGCGGGGGGGCGCCAGCGGGTGCGACGATATGCGGTTTCCATGTTTTTTCCAACCCTCCGCCCCGCGTTACATAACGGGTGGCCTCGTGCCGTTTTGATGGCCCGAATGTCATACGTCCCTGCGTACCGCTCGAATATCATTGTCGTACACTCTCATACGGCTCTCTTTCACATGCACGGCCCCGTTGGACTGTGTATAATAGGCGCGTTCCTCGATTATTTACTACCACATCGTTCCTCGAGTACCACCGCTACCCCATTATTCTTCACGGCTGTCCTTCCTGATCGTGAGAGATCGCGATTTTCGATACGTCTGCGATCTAGAATCGTACCGATGGTATCTGGGCATCGAGTTCCGTTGGTGATTTTAGGTCGAGGGGCTCGTAGATGAGAGACTTCCGGTCGGGGTTTCGAAGATCCTGGAATTTTTAACCCTGCTGTTCCCCTCGCTTATTCTTCGCGTTGGTATTCGCTTCGAATTAAATTATGTCAGACTTCGGAATGATTTGTTCTTAAGGAAGAAGGAATAGAGAAAAAGTAGACGTCAAGTTTAAGTACGTTGGGTACTACAAATAAATATTTGGTAACATAATACCTATTAAAGGATTATTAAGGAGGGAGATTAGTTAAATAAACATCTGTTGGAACATTCAGTTCAGTACTAGACATGGGAACGATGATGAATCATTCGAAGAATCTTTCAGTACTTAAATTTTGATTTCGAGCTTCGAAGAATGAAATTTTTTGGGCGTTCGCAGTATTTAGTACCAAAAATTACGACGTATGAAATGCATTTAGGAGAAATGGCCAGTTGAGCTGGGATTAATCCGTAAATCCACTGGGGGATTTTAATCAAATTCGACAGTCTAGCAATTCATAGCGACGCGATATTAGCAGCAATGTGTTATGAACAGAAATTAATAGGTATATTAACGTCCACCAGCATTTATTTTTGAATTGATTTACCGCCATGCCAGATCGATAACTTGAGCCGTGTGCACTCTCCGCGATCGGCACGGTTACTCTAGGTGTGAATCAAACGGAAAAAGAAACACGCTGCTTGTGTTCGTTTCGCAATTGATTTCCCAACGACTTATTCTAAAACAACGCCACGAACAAATTTGTCTAACCCAGATTTAGTAACTAATACTTTTTCTACGCGATCCTGATACTTCTCTTGCATACCTTCCAATGCTACGATACTTTTTCTTGGTATTGCGTCGGATCGAAATTTAGAAATTGCGGCTGTCGTCCACGAAATCTCCCGTTCTTTGACCCTGAGTATTCAGAAATAAAAAATCAGTTGGAAACAAATTTTACGCGGAAAATTCACATTTTATTGACCTCAGGTGTCGAAAATCGCGTGAAAGAAATTATTGTACTTGTACCACCCGAACTGTAAAACACAAAACAGGGGTGAATAATATTCCCACTTTATTTTTCAATAAATAAACTCCTTTGTCCGTGAAATGGTTCCATCGTTTAAATTTTCGTAAAACATACCATAAAAACTACTGCCACAGGAAAAACAGATTCAAATCTCAAAAGAACGAAATTCAAATGGTATCTACACTAATTGTTTAACATCCCCTTTCCTCGTGTAAACGACTCAAATGTTACGTCGGGGGGGTTCGAGAAGACTACTTAAACGCCCCGTAATTTCTCCGTATTTTTCGAATATGAACCCGATGATCCTGTCCATCGTCGAAATCTCAGAAACGAGTACATTGTCCCTATTGGATCTTTACAACCGTACGGAGCTTTACAGCCCGAAAAAGCGAAACTACGTTCGTGAAAACCGACGACGAGACGCTGTTAACGCTGCTGGTTTACGGAGTCACGCGTCGCTGGTACGTCGCGACGGAGCGGATCGGTGTTCTTCGCGGAATCGTGACGGCTCCTACGCCGTCTTGCTGCTCCTGAACGGCAACGGAAGCGGCTGGTTCCAGCGAGTTCGTAAACTCGCGAAAGACGGTGCTGAAAACCATGCCGCGACCCCTTCGAACGCGGCCCCGTTTGAACGAGAAAACCGATGGGGGACAGGTGGTGCCATTTTTAAGGGCATTTCGGAGGAAACCGTCGGAGAATCAGCCTTTGTGTCGACTTTGTTGCGTTCAGAATATCCCCGTCTACAGAGCCTAGATCGTTCTATTATTCAGTAAAATATTTCATGAAGTACAAGTGCGATTTGAGTAGATCGTTTTTATACAAATATTAGGTTGTTGCATGATACATATCGTTTTCCAATACTGTTCATTTCAGTCATTTTAAAATTGTTAAATATGGGATCAGAAAGATTGTGACTCGTTGGCAAGTGTGTGTCAATTCAAAGGATCCTGTTTCGATTAAAAATATTCGTTTTAAAATACGTTGTAATAGTTCAGACTCTGCAATGTAAAAACAAAATTTATTATTCAACGACTTGATATTTATTAGAAATAGAGAACGATGATGGACTCTAACGCGTTGAATATCGTGGAGGTGGCCAGTGATTGGCCCTCGACTTGCAAATGACATTATGAGGCTGATCAGCATAGGCTGATTTTAAAATTAATTAAAAGATTTGCATCAAATAAACGGTAACGATTGTACTTCTAATAATTTCTAGCCTTATAAATTTTGTCTCACTGCTATATTCCTCTTTAACTCTATCGAGTTAACATCTACCAAAAAATAGTTACACAGCTCTAACTTCCAAAGGAAAGTATGTATCTATAATTCGACGCTCGAAAATGAAAATAGCATCACGTGTCGCGATGACCCGTAACAAAAGTGATAAACACCAAGTACATTATTGGTAACACGATTCACGTGGAATGATTGCACAACTGGTGGGCCGGATTCCATGGTAGACCTCGTTTAAAATCGAAATTAATGCGACAAGGGTGAGCAATCCCGACGATTCGGGGTCAATTTCAAAAATCGCGCGTTCGTAATGGCCATTTCACGGTGGAACGTGGGGGCGGAACAAAGAGGGCGAAATATCCACGGGTGGGCACCGCCATGTGGACCGGGAATGGGGTTTTACGGCAGATATAATCGTAATAATTTCGACGCGGGGTGACACGAGCGACGCCTGTTTAACGGAACCCTTCTGCTTTTCGCTGCAGGTTCAATCGTTCGTTTCTTTTTTTTTTCTGCCCTTTGTCCGGGGAGAATATTGCCGAACGGGGAACGTTGTTCGATGTTTGTAACATGATTTAATGACACGATCCGTTAACACTACCGATTATTCGTTTTTCGGGCAACCTACGGAACACATTTACAGCTGCAGAATTTTGATGAAAATTTTAGAGTTGAAAGTGTAACGATGCCAGTTTCACCCTTCGTACTCGCAGGTGGAATTATAATCGATTATATTTCTAATATTTTATTATATGTTTCTAGAATATAACGCTTATTATTATCGTACCATAGATAAAGTGAAACTTTTGCACTTTATTATAGATTTTATCATATGGATTATATAATATACTTAACATTTCCTTAGTTCGATTTTAGCTTAGACCAAATTCAATGCAAGGAGTAATAACGCACAGTTTATTGAATATTGTACGAGGGTGAATACTAGAACTACCAACGCTGAATATATACTAAATTAAATTATATTTATAATATTTATATTAATAATATTTATATTTATACTACCTTATAATTTAAATAAGGAAGCATATCAGAATATACAGTGGAGGAAGGTACCAGTTAAATCGTCCTCCCCAGTTAGAAACTCAAAAAAAAAAATTAGTAAACCGATTCCAAAAGCATACATTTCTAAATCCACGCAGGCCTCTACCATCTATCCACACTCTCCCCTCCCCCTAAAAAAAAAGGCATAATAAACTACACCTACAGAATATCGCAGTTATACAACCAATATTGGAAATACGATTCCCGCGTATCCATCTCAGACTTCGGCTTCCGGTTCACGGCTGGTTCCAAAACCCGATACATACCATCGAAAGGAGATCTACCGTTCCCTGCACGGGGTGGTGGATCGTTTCGAACGGAATCAAAGGGAACGGGACGGACGCGAAAGAGAGCGAGAGAGAGGACACGGTAGCGATCGTTTTTCCCGCGGCGGGCGGCCAACGTCGGAATAACGAATCGCCGTCCAGCATCGCGTCAACGACCGGCTGTTTTAAAACAAACGGCTCTCTGGCCGTCCCCTTCCACTGCTGCCATCTACCCCTTCCTATTCACTCATTCTCACTCCGTCTCTCTCATTCTCACTATGTGGCGTCTCTGCCAGCCTCCCACCGGGCTCACGGTTATACGCTGCGCGCGCGATGGCCAATCGCGATTGGCCCGACGTGAACGCGCCCTTTGTGCCTAATTAGTTAAATAATATCTTCGCTCGTGCTTAAATTCAATTACGGCAGAAAGCCCGCAATAATGGTCCGGTTGTGGGCCGCCTTGATGGATGTGGGTCCGCCGCCACCGCCGGCGGCGTCGGCGTCGGTCCCCTCTCTCTCTCTCTCTTTTTCCCCCTCCCTCGCTCTATCTCTCTCTGGATATCTCGCCAATTTTGTACTGCGCGCTCAACGCCGTGACCGCTTTGCTGGCGGATTTTAAGTCACTTGCCCGAAACGATCCGACGCAACGGTATCGTTTCCTTTGAGTTTGGACATCGCGAGGCGCAACGGACTTTGGGTAGAAGCGTGAAGCGGTCTGCATGACGCTGATTGGAATGATAGAACTTCGTGAGTGGACATTGTTGACGCTGGTCACGATCTTCGGATGAAATGCTTCGGATGATTCTTGATTTGTGATAAAAAACATAGCATGTATGAGGTACACTTGTTTTCATCGAAGCCTTAATATTCATAATTATTGTAACATAACTCCTTCCTGCACTGGACCTCTTCAGTCGTTAGGTCTACCTAGGAAGATTATATCATTTCTTTTGGTAGTAAAAGATGATAAGGTGTACGATACATCCTGTCTAACTGTTTAGTTGACAAAATCGATGTGGAATGTTGGAGAGAAACTTGTACTATTGTTGAGGTAGCATTGACTTTTTAAAAAAAATTGGTAGTGTACTGAGGACTACTTGATAAAAGAAACTATGCGATGAAAATTAGCGAAGTGTTCGACAAAACAACGCTACTGATACAGTGGACTCTAACTATATTGCCACTAAACATATTGCCACGCGAGACACTTCCCCTTCACACGTATTTTAGAGCACACAAATTCGCTTTCCCTCCACGTTGTGTACGCCGGCGCACCAGCACGGTCCAAATTTTGCGCAGGCGCGGAGGCCGTGGTTATAACAGTAAAACTTAGCATGGAGGGGGCTCTGAGCTCATTGCCATTTTACTCCCCTACAGCCCCGACCATGGCAATATAGTTAGAGTCCACTGTATATAGAAATTTCGGTTCTACGATTTGTAATCATGGCAGAGTCTATCCAACTATCAGCTCGCCCCTTTCTGTCATCAGGTATTACGAGACCGGCAGCTTCAAGGCTGGTGTCATAGGCGGTTCCAAGCCGAAAGTGGCTACGCCACCGGTCGTCGAGGCGATCGCAAATTACAAGAGGGACAATCCGACAATGTTCGCTTGGGAGATCAGGGACAGGCTGCTAGCCGAAGGCATTTGTTCTCAAGACAACGTGCCATCCGTCTCATCCATCAATCGGTAAGTCGAACACATTATTATAACCAGTAACCGTTCATTCTCGCACCAATGGTCGCTAACTTAACCCTTGATCGGACATATGAGAATCTTATGTGCAATTAGTCATCCGAGGTTTAAACTTAGAGTTACTTCTCTGGAAAAATCCATTCTAAGAACGCACACAAGGTTGCACCAGTTCAATCCCCAATGTTCCCTATCAATCATCACGCCTCGTAGGCGTCCGGTTTAATCGTCAGGATCGAACACGAAGAAATCTATCGTCGGGAACGATCGAGAAAATGAAGTGCTCGTGGCATATGCTCTCCGGGCGATCGCCAATGGGACCGATTAGTTATCTAACACCGATTCTGAAGGGGGTGTACGAGGACGCACCCCCTTCGAGCTTGCATCTAGATAAGTGCACACCCGGCCCGACACCCCCGATCCTATTGACCTTTCGCAGGTTCCTTCGGGAATGGGCCGATTAATTCAAGTGTTTTTACGTCGCCCGACGGATCCGAGCCGATAGGGGGTTGTTCGAACAGGGCCTGGAACACTAGTACTACGCACGGTAAAGGGATGCTCCTGCGAAACAGGGAGCTCTCGACGGTCCCATGAGACAGGCATTACAGCGTATCAGCACCGCACAAACTGAACGAGTGGATCATCCCCCATTCGTGAAGCGACAGAAAAGCCAGCCAGACCGGGAGAAAGAGCATTCGCAAGGAGACAGAAGGGAGAGAGAGAAAGAGGGAACGAATACCCATTGATCGACACACATATGTCCCGAGATTTAATCAGTCGCTACTTAAGACCTTATCTCCCATTCTATCCAAACGTTCCCCTGTACGCACCTACTTCATAAGCTCCTACCAGCTCTCTATCTCGACCTCCCTGCTAGCCGCAGGCCTGATAATGTAATCGAGCGTAATGCGAATCGAATTGGGATACGAGTGAAATCCACTAACGCGATTTCCGTCGGCCACGGGCGTTAATGGAAAAGCACGCAAATTAGTTGGGCCAAGCGCGCACACGCCCCGCCGGAAGTGTTATGTACAATGCGAGGATTTAAGGCTCCGGGCTGAGCCTTGATTGCTCGGTACCCAGGAAGTTGTATTTGAAACTCCACCACTTTTTCTGTGAGTCTGGTGATTCTTGCTTGATGTTTGATCCTTCTGTATTTTGTTTTAAATTATTGTACATTATACAAATCGTTTTATTAGATCCTTTGGTCCTGGATGACTATTCAGAGAGTTGAGGCTTTCATGGCTTGGTTACGGGAAAGTCAGTGGCCCTAAATTCTTACGCCGTAATCTACACGGTTAATTATTTTGCTCAACCCCAAGTTTCTCCGTCAAAATGGGTTCCGAAGACACCAACTTGCTCGTATTTCCGGTGTTTCGAGGCTAGGAAGAAGACGCGATCGGCGCGTCGTCACAGCCACAGCAGCGTGAAACGTGGGCGTATGTAGCTACAGGAATCGCTTTCTGGCCGAGGTTTTCGATGTGTCTAGGATTGCAGCGAGGGACGCGGGGGGCGGTGGCTTGTTGCTCGAGTGACTCCTCCACCTTCAACCGCTTCTCCCTCTCGCTTTCCCTCGTGCACCTTCTCCGTTTTCCTCCTCGCCCGTGTATCCCCCTCCGACCCGAGGGCCCAGATGGCGGGTATTGATCTGAATCCGGAGAACAGATCGCCTGGAAAAACTTACCCCGCGGATACTTACCTACTCCACCTCCCGCTATCTACATGCCCACCTTCGTCCAACCTAGCCTCACCGGCTCACGTACAAACCGTACCCGCAACCTTCCGGCCCCGTCCGCGTGTAGGTAAATGTATTTCCGCTCGGCGAGCAATGGATAGAATACCCCCGGGCGATCCTCCGACGTCTGAAAAGCACACGCTACACGGAGGAACGTGTGCTGCTGAGGCACTTTAAGTGATTGTTCACGCCGATTGATCGCGGGAAGATCGACCCGTCAATAGATCACGATTTTCTTTGATATCTAACGGTCTTAGTTCTTTACTTAGAGCATCAGATATTCGACTTTGTTCTATTTGGATATCTGACAGAAATTGTCATGAAGAAATTGTCTTACGTTTCTGTGCAAGTTCAGTTTGAAAAATCGGTTCAAATTTTCGAACGAGTCAAATCTAACGGTCTTAGTTCCCATTTAGAGCATCACCAGTTCCACCATTGTTCCATTTGGATATCTGACAGGTGCTATTAGAAGGACTTACATGAAGCAATTACCCTACATCTCGATGTAAGTTCGTCTTGAAAGATCGGTTCCAATTTTCGAGCGATTCCGGACGATGCGACGAAATTCACAAAACGGAAGAGGTGCACGCTTGAAAATAAAAGAATTTGAAATCATCCAACGAGGTAGACGCGTGGTCGACGTCGAAACGACGTCGGGATATCGAGCCAGATTTCTCTCTGCGGTAACAGGAACTGGGATTATCAGCCAGGCCATGCGGCGGCGGCGATGGCGGCCATGCCGGGATTTCTCCCGTTATGAGCGTGTCTCTGTTTTTCTAGCTTCGAGCTAGCTTTCGTACGGAGAAATAATGATACCGCTAATATAATGTATTGTCCTGCTTCGCTGGGGCACTTCGGAATGGGACCGTCCGCGAGACCATAAGACAGAGGAGGGAGAATGGGAACGGTAGCCGGTAAAAAACCGGGGCGAGGAGGGCGAAGTAATGGAGTGGCTTTCGCGAAAAATAACAGTTATATATATCCTGTGCACGAGGCGGGATCGAGGAGGAGAGAGCGGAAAAACAAGGGAAAAACGGGGGTAAGATTGGACGCTAACTGGTCGGTGGTTGTTTCTGCTTTCGGGCACCCCTTTCCTCGTTCTTGCATTCTTTATCGGCCGTGAACGCGTCAAGCTCGTGTTCTGGTTCATTCCTTCTTCAATACGCAACTGTATACTTAATACACATCGAAAGTTTCGCAGAAAAATGACGAAACTTCGTTACACCATTTCATTCCTTGGCGAGTATTATCCACCCCAGAATTTCTGAACCCTTTTTTCTGTTTCACCCTGTATATGTTGTATCTTGTTACTTTAAAGTCGAAGATATTGATATTAAACAGACCTATTTTTATCAATGCTTTATTTTTAGATAGAATACCTAAATTTCTCAACTGAAAACGTGGAGATCTACTTCACATCAGTAAAACTACAGATCCCTTGCTAACAATAGTTAGATATTAACCAGCGACAGAATTTAACGAACTGTTAAAACGAGCATGCACCGATGAAACACTGGGCGTTGAAGGGTTAACCCTTGAGAATTCAAGAAATTCTCAAATCTGTAAGAAAACATCACCGTATTGCAAATCTGTCATTGCAATATCGCCATGAAATGTATAGTTCAGTAGTTCCTAATGTTCATAGACATGGACAAATCGCGCTAGCACCCTTAGAAAATTGCCAATTAGCAAACCGAGACAGAGGAAAGATTCTTCGTCGCCGAAGATGTAAGACGAAGGCTGAAAGAGGCTAGAATGGTGGAAAAATAAGAGAAGAGAAATTGCGGATGGTACCGCGGCGGATTTCGGGAGGAAATATTGATAGGCTCGAGGTTCGGCTGCGGAGTCACGCTCGAGTAGCCGGCTCTCAGCCGAGGTCTATCTTGCACATACACACAAACACCAGAGCCTCTCTACTCTCTCCCTCTCTCCCTCTCTCTCTCTGCGTCCCATAGAATAGCGGGAGGTCTTTCCTCGTCGTTCCTTCTTGGTCGCACAAGTCTCAGGGGCAGATCGATAAGGAGCCGAGGTTCTCGCCCGAGGGCTTTACGCCGGGTTCACAGCCTCCTTCTCGTTTCCACGAGACGCAGCCCCGACCGACGACGTAACGGTCTCTCGCGTGTGCCTGGCCGTTTTCTTGCCCTTTCTTGCGGCTTCGATCAAGTCGATACCAAGGAATGACTCCCTCTCTCTCCGACTTCCTGTATCGTTCCGTTGGTAAATCCTCGACAAGCGAAGTAAAGATAGATTTCTGACTTTCCATGAAGAGTCAAATAAGGGTACGTAGATTTCCGACTTTGCATGAAGAGTCGAGCAAAAACACATGACGTCTTCGAGAGATACATTTCTGACTTTCCATGAAGAATCGATCTAGGTTATAGGACAGCTCCATCATAGCTTAATCGGCCCATCGTCTCCCTCTATTGTCCTCGCGCGATCTGCTTCGACGCCCGATTCATCCGTTCTGTCCCTCCATCCCCGTGAGTTTAATTCGACGTAATGACCAACGAAGGCAACAACAGTTGGTAGGAAATCTGTCGCGGCCGAATCTCGATGGAATTGTATCAATCTGTCATCACGCTCGCTTTCTCTCTCTCTCTCTCTCTGTCCCGATGAACATTGACGATGGGCCGGTTCGCGATCTGGCTCTTCTTGGTCGTCGGGGTATCGCGCGGGTCAATCTCCCGTGGAGGCACAACGGGGTCTAGTCTCTCTTTCTCTTTCTCACTTTTACTATATTACTTCCATATCATTTCGCACCCCCGGAACCTCCGAGAGCAGCGCGCGAGCAGCAGCCGAGAGCCATATGGCCGGCCCCGTTCACCGGCTACCGAGGGAACCAGGGGCTGGCCAATAAGATGGCTGCTACTTTCATGCCACTTTCGGCTTTCCGCTCGACGTCACTGCCTATCTCTCCCTGTTCATCTCTCCCGGTTATTAAATTACATCCCCATAAATAACGCCTGCCTGCCTACCGACTCGCTTATTTACCATTCCATCGACTCCGCGGGAGGAGAACCCCTCCTTCTACTCCGGGGCGGCTGACGAATCGGTATTCGTTGCGTGGCTCCTTCGCGATCGAGGGGATGAGGAGGGACCACCTTCTCGTGGCCCCTTTTTCTTTGCTCGCCGCGGGTATATATTTTATGGATAACGACGCGCGCGCCTCTGTACCGTGGAAATGTTTCCTCCTAGTATTCTTGCGGGTAAAATGTCTTGCTGGTAGACTATTTCTGCTTGCTGTTCGGTAAATTAAACGTCGACTGGCAGACTCGATGTTTACGGAAGGTTACAGATTAGATCGGTATACAAACTTAATACCTTTACGTGAATAGTAGCTCTTCAAAACCATTATGAATCTCTATGAATGAAAATAAAAAAAAATCCAAGGGATGACACTCTAACCCAGACCTGATCAAGTACCCTCGAAACAGAAGCTATTCCTAGACTTAACTCACTCCACGAAATTGGACGCAATTTAAATCCATCAACAGCTTCAGGATTCAAGCGTTATCCAAAAGGAGCAGACATCCATCGAGTGTTTCTCGCTTTAACAAGAGAGATGCCCCGCGAAGAAAGGGACGAGAATAAAGTACGACCCCCGTGTTTCCGGCGGTATGGTTAAAAGGTGCACACGCGGTTGGAGGGAAACAATATGGTGCCAGGCCGATGGTGGTGCCCGTGGTGAAGTTTCGTTAAAGCAGCCATATTTGCAGAACGAGCGAGCGAGATAACGGGCAGGATAGAGACCCCACCTACCTCATCCGTGGAGCACCCTCGGGGTTTGGGGGCGGAGGATCCGGTGATGACGCTCCGCGTCGGGAGAGCGTCGACGGTGGCGGCGGCGCGTATCCATAACCGTCCTTTGTCTGGATAACGCAATTATTACCGCGTTTCATCATACCCACCCGCCCTCGGCCGAAATTAGCCTCAAATGAAGTTACAATTACGGGTCCTCCGTGTCCCCCTTCCTTGCGTCTGGCGAACGAAGGGAAACGATACCGAAGGTGGGGTTGAGGGGTGGTGGGCAAATGTTGAAGAAGGAAAGAGAGAAGATGCTTCAGATGGGGGAGGGGTTGAACGTCGATTCGACAAGCAGGAACGACGACAACCACAACAATGACGGGGAAGACAACGATGAGAACGACCACCGTCGCTGCCGACCGAGATACGCAATCCAGGTTGCCGTGGAAACGTCAGAGGACAGACGGAACCGCAATGAAACCGGATGGCCGCCTACTCTGCCAGCCCATAATGCCACGGTCCCCTTTTGTTCTTGGCCCGAGAACTGGAATACCAAAGTTACTTGGGCACCGCACCGTCAAAATTGTCCCACCAAGAGCAACCGACACGGGCACCGCGTCGATCCTCTGTCTTGCGAACCTTTAACTCTTTAGGGTTAGGTGGGTTAAAAACTGTCCCACCTTTTGCCCCAACTTAAGCCCCTTTTGGGCCGTAAAAACAGTATTTACCATACAAGATTACTTCGTTCCCATAGTTGTTTATATCTTCCTTAGCTGTCGATTGAGATCCTATAACAACATCACAAAGTTCAAACGAAGGATCAAAGTTGAAGACAATATTAATGGAAGAAATAGTCAAGATAAATAAACAATGATTTATTATCCACTAGCTTCTATATGTTCCATCTAACCAGAATCTATATGTGTCATCGTGATGCAAGAAACGATCTAGCATGACCAACACGAAGGGCTGCATATCGCTAACGAGGAAAAGATGGAATTTCTATGTGCCGCGCACGATGACTCGCGGGAAACAGGCGTTTAATAGCTCGATGATGCCGTGTGATTGACAGTTAATGAACCGCACGAATATTCGAAGATTAATCGGCGATCTGCAATGAAGTAATCACGGCGAAGTTTAATCGAATATTATTGTACAGAGCGACCGCTAACGTAATATGCCTAGTAATCGAGCGTGGCACAAAATGGCGACGTCAGCTGCCGCGGCTCCATACACCGCCGTCGAGATTACGCCATACATAATCTCGTAGCAGTGCAATCTCATATTGCAAAAATACGATCCACTCCCGCTTCACCAATATATAAAACAATCTGACAAATATTTTAATTGGAATAGGCTGAAATTAGTAAAATTCTTTATTGCCCATCTGTGTATCTTTAGGTATTTATGTATATCGCGAAATAATATAATTACCTTTAAATAACTGATAACAATTGATTAAAAAATAATGTAACAATTACTAGATTTATTAATATATGTCTATAGAAGTTTGAAAAATAATTTCTAAATTGTTGAAAGAATAGAAATAATAATTTCTGAATATTCCAAAGAATGGAAAAATAATATCGAGGAGATATTTACAAGAAAATAGCGGCAGAAGTGTGATATTCAGAGATATTAATTCACCATGACACTAATCAAACTATTCTCTAATTCATACAAAACAACCGTCCTAATCGACAATCATAGGCGACCTCAGACTCACGAATCCGCCAATCCGATGAGCCAACACCGTCCCCAAAATTTGCATAGCCAAACAAACACTAGAAAAGATCCGAAGGGATCGACAGTCGATGACGATCCAGAGGGGATATTGGTTCATCAAGGGGGAGGCATAAATCTCGCCGCTTTCGAAACGTATAATAGCTTGTAGATAGACTATATCCTCTTGACTCTATATCCGAAGGGGGGTCGAGAGGTGTCGGCAAAAGGCGATACATTATAAATCGTGTGTTACATTGTGCTTAGAGGAATCCCCGTGACTGTTGACTCGCTGGTATCATTGTTGGGAGAGAGCATCTTTTGTCGCTAGTACGCCGGGAATCGCAAACAAACACACACAAACAGACGTCGAATCGACCCGTGAACACACACACACATACACATTCTACCACACGAGTATTCCGCCGTGGTCGTATGGTGTCACAGTTAATATAGTTGTGTATACGGAGCAGGCAGCTGCTGTTTGACAATGCGAGCCGGCGTCCCCGGATATAATAATATACTCGTCCTGGGTCGCGAAGAGAAGGGGAACACTTCATCAAAACGACCTAGGATGCGGTCCCGGGGTGTCATACCATCGTGCTCTGCTTTAATCCAACAGCCATATACCTGGGCAGCTCTCCACCGTGCACAAGACACACCCTCCGACAGAGGCACCATAGATACGATTATTCTTCCACGTCCACAACCAACAAAATTGTTATTTCTCTATTTACAGTAAATCATCCATGAGTGCTCGAAGGCTCTTCGGCACTGAACATTAAATATTTCACAATCATTGGCTACAAAATTTCCAGCTCTATCACTGTGCTAAAGATTACACCTGAGGATCACTTCTTGTCAGTGCCAAGGACCCTTAGAACACTCATCGTTGATTTACTGTAATTCCATTTACCTTCACACACTCTAACCCATAGGTTCCCAAAGTGAGCGCTGAAGAGATCTGGGACAGCAAGGGTTTTAATTTATATTCTTTATTTACGCTTCCATTACGCTTAGAAATTGTGATAATAGAGATGGACCCAAAAAGATTGGGAAACTACGCTCTAACCTAAGGTAACGTTGTTTCCCCAATTTCGTGGAGAAAAAAGATTCGTTCGGAATAACACGTATGACGACCCAGAGAAGGATGTCCAAACCGTCGATTATTACCTATAACACACACCACTACCTCGGCGAGTGCAGTGGCAAAAATAATTAACCCCCTGGAAGACAGTCACTGGCAACAGAAACAGAGTGAAAGATCTGATCTCGTCCTCGGGTAGCAGCTTTTGTTCAAGAATCACACCGTGGCTGTACCGTAGTAAACGCGGCAAGTACAGCACGCTCTCGAGGTATATTACAGCCTCTCGAGAGGTGGCGGAATATCAGGATACACCTTTTCCAGCCATTGTGTGCCTCTGAAGGGCGTACAATGGCCGTGGAAGCGAGTCCCGTATTGTGTCTACTGCTCGACGGAATAGTTCTGCGAGTCTCTCTCCCTTTCCCTCTCTCTCGATCTTTCTCTTGCCAGAGACCCTCCTTCACTCCTCCCTGACGTCTCCCTGGCCCCGTTTTCCATCTTGTCTCTCTTTTCTTGACTCCAGGGTCTAAAAAGGGGAGAAGCGACCGAGCATCTGTCCCAGAGGTAGACCCTCGAAAGCCACCTGAAATCCCCCCGCAATCCACCCCGGGAAGGATATAATGGGACGTAATAACTTTAAAGTCCGCGTTAGCGCCGCGAATGAGCCGGATTAACGGGACTCGGAAAACCGTAATCGAGTGAGATCAGACTCACGCTAGTCACCCGACTACCGATGCTGGAATCGACTCGGTCGGGGAGCAACCACGAAGTTCGAGAACGTCGTCGATTAAAATTTCTGTGGAAGCACCAGGAACTGGTTGCTGGTTTATTTCACGATTTTGTGGTTTTCAAAGCGGTTTGGATGCTTTGGACGAAGTATTAGAGCTGAACGAGGTTTTAGTTGGGGGTATAATTACAACTATCTAAAAAGCAGATGCTTTAAAAGACTTGTATATAGGGGTTGGACAGTTGATAGATGAAATTGTTACACAATTGTTGCAAGTGAGAAATTAAGGGATTCATTTTTTTGATAGGCGTGACCTTACTTATAGATTGTGCACTCCTACAGAAGTGGTGTAGAATAGACGGGCGAAACATTATTTCGTAATGTCAAAGGTAGAAGGGGTTATACTCATCACAAAAGTGCAAGAAGTGGTCTATTAAGAGTTTTGTAAAGATTGCCTATTGCTGAATGGTGGATGTTTGGAGGACCCGGTGTTAACTTAGCGTAGAAACTATTTCTAAGTTTATTTTCCGAGACGACTGTGTGTGTGTGTGTGTGTGTGTGTGTGTACTGATTATAACATAAGATCGATTATGAAAGAAGGATAAGTTGAGAAGAATGTACGCAACTCATCCAGAGTTTCCAAGTTTCGCTCTTTACCCCTATGTCTTCTTTCCTATCTTCTCACCCACAGTCTTACCTCTTCACCACTTACACATTCCTACATCTTCCTAAAAATCTTTCACCCAAAATCCCCCGAATATACAGTAAACTCCCCGTCATCTTCACCTCCGTAACCAACAACTGTTCATTAACTCGAGAACCAGCCGTTACACTACAAACTTTTTACTATCCCCACGAAAATCAGACGAAAGATAAATCAGCCCCAATAGCTGGAAAATTTCTCGAAAAGACCCCGCGATAAGTCGAAGGGACAAGACGGGCCTGCTTAATCCGTGGAAATTAACCCCGATCCACGCCAGAAAATTTAAGTCCTCCCAGTCACCAGCCGAACTGGTGAGGAGCTGAACTGTCAGAGGGGTGGCTGGTACCAGCGGCGGAGTATATCGGCGAAATGCGATAAAGTTCGCGTAGAGGTAATTTGAGTATAAAGTTTTATTCGCAATAATTTAGCCAGCACGTTGGAACGGGGTCTGGGCTGGGATATAAGAAGAGTGTGGAGGTGGTTAAGGGGGTCGTGGAGGTGCTCCAGCCCCCTCCAACCCCCTAAGGGAAGCGTGCAGGAGCGCGGGTCATATATTTGATGGGATACTTGGCATAAAGTCGCGCATAAAAGTAATGCCAACATTAAAGTTTGTGGTTCCAGAGCCGTGGCACGGGTGAACCCATCCTCTCCCTCTCCATGCCACCGTACACCACCGACTATTCCTACAGTCGAAATCGTCTTTGCGTATCCTACGGGGTTTTACGCTGGGCCTGGAGAAGCGAGGGAGTGTCTTAAAGTATCGACCTAAGAGATACGTCAGGCCGTCGTTATGCTTCGTATGGGGATGAAATCGCGCGTTAGAAACCCTGTATTATGATTGAGTTTCGATGGAGATATGTGTAATGTAATCCTCGAATCGAGAGTCTTCAATTGAATTCAGAGTTTTAGAAGGATAGCACGTTAATGAGGTGTGGACTGCTCGGTTGAGTTCTACAGGGTGATAAAAACGGAATCGGTCTCTAGAACAGTACTTTTACGTGAAGTGATGACAGGAGAGTTTAATTAGTGATACTCCTGTGGATTCAATTTTACGTTTGTATTGTAATTTCCCCGCGTACGTAACCGTAACGATGGAATTCATTCAGAAAAATATGTGATTGGGTTATACTGTGTGGACCATGGAACATGATCAGCTTAGATTACACTGCGGATTTTTATGCAAAAATCACGTTTAGAAGGTTGCTTATAAAGACAAAAACAAAAATAGAAATTTCTTTCTTCCCGTAACTATCTTATTGGATTCGAAAGAAAATAGAGAACTCGTTGCATCTGACGAAAGTTTTCTCCTTCATTGTATTTCACCATTTGACTATATCAATATTTATATATTTCCCTTACAATCGAATAACCATCACAAAGACGTCTGTCTGGACCATCCGCAAGGTTTACAGAGCACAGTTCAGAAAAAAGAGGATTCGAGCTATTTAAAAATCCTTTCGTTTGATCGCGATTTAAACGGCATAGAAACGGCAACCCATACGCTCGAAACGACGGCCAAGGAAAAGTTGACTTTGGATTGTGGGGTGGGTTCCGGCGGCACTTTCGGGGGTGGATAGTCGAGCAGTTTAGTTCAGGAGTGGCCGTTGGGGAACGATCTGACGGCGCCAAGGGAGGCATAGCTTCTTCCCACGTGGCACCCTCGACACGCTCCTACCCTCATAATTCTGCTCGGTCTTCCTTCGGGCGCCACCTCTGGTTTTCTCGGAGGCGTTGTAACCGTGGGAGCAACGGAGAACCAGAGAGGAAAAGCTCCATCCTCTGTCGCACCCGCGAAGGATTGGCGAGGCTCTGTTGGAGACCCCCCTCATACCACCGCTGAATGGAAACCGCCATGTGATTTTCCAGCAGCGACAGTATCCAACCCTCTTTCTGTTTCACGGCGGAGTCGCGAAGCCGCAATAAAGCCTGGGAGTGGTTGCTCGGAGCTCGTCCACGGTGAGCAGAAACACGTTCCGGCGATTAAGACGTAGTTCGTCGATAACTCCCCGAACCAAATAATGATAATAATACATCTATATTGCACGAGAATTTCTGAGAGTATCAAAAACCTGAGATAATACGTGGGCGTAGCCAGGGGGTCAGGGGGGATTTGCTATAATTGCTCCCCCCCCCCCCCTGAACGGAAAAAAATCGGATTTGCACTACTTTAGAAGAAAAAAATTGGACTTTGCCCCCCTCTTCCCGGAGGAAAAATATTACTTTGTCCCCCACCCTCTGATTGATAACATGGCTATGCCTATGAGATAATAGGAGATGATAATAATCGGCTGTGTAAATGAGATAGAATGAAAATTCTTATCGACAATTGTTACTCAGATCAAATTACACATCATAGGGAAATGGCATAGTTGCCACTGAGAAATTAAGGGATTAATTTTGTTTTAAAGACATTACATACCTGTTTATGTTGCGAGTTTATCGTGGGCCGAGTTGAACATTGGGTTGAAACGACCGCCTTAGGACAGCTACTTCTATCCTGAAAAGGATACGCAGTGAAGGTGGTGTTGCAGCGAAAAAACACACCGGGGCTTGGCCGGAACAGTTTATTGTTGAGAGTCTTAACAATGTTCCACGAAAACACGAGTACCCTCGGTGGACACTGGAGAGCCGCGAAGTGGTGGTCGAGAGTGCCGTATACGAAAGATTTAGGCTATCACGAAAATCGTTTACACTAATCGCCGATTTTCACCACAATTATACTTGAGCGTCGAAAGCGATAAACATAACACGTGTAGTGTTGCGATAATTAACGCACGAGTTGAAAAATGAGAAGTTTGTTAAGGTCTACAAAGGTTCACGACAAAACGCTCGGCGAGCAACGAACTTTCTACTGGTTTTCGTTCAAAATTCGATAGGATTTTTCAGAGACGCATCGGATTGGTTCCACGAATATCGATCACCGCAAAAACTATCGATAGATGATCGATATGTCGGACAGAGTTGCGCAGAGGACGTAAATACGCTCACGCACGCGCTCTAGCGCACCACGGTCGCGAAATTCAGGGACGAAACTAGCAAATTGGCGTTGGGCGTACGTAATCGTTGACAGGCTCGCTGTATGGTGCGAGAGCGCCCTGTCCTATTTACTTTTTATGAACGCGTCTCTTACCTTTTCATTCCGAAACAACAGCTAAAGGTGATGTGAAATACACGGCCGAAATATTATTTCTTAATTACAAAGGTGAATCAAGTAGTACTCACCACAAAAGTGAAAGAGGTAGACAGTATGAATAAATACCTAAAATATTAGTATTACCAATGGCTACGTGTTTTTATAGTATTAAAGTAAAATTCACATAGACAATAATTTTACCGACAATAGTTTCCAAGGGTTAAATATGATACGGAAAGAAAGATATTTCATTGTTTCCGGGGATGAAGTGAAATAACAATGAACAGAGGTCGCTACGTCACGAGCCTATCCATGTAATATGGAGTGAATAGTAATCAAAGTGAAAGTTTTTAAGCCTCCGACTCTAGAAAGTAGTTACCACAATACATTCAAAATCACAGAAAATGTAAGTAGACGTACAAAAGACGACTATGATCGTCTCTCCCTAACCAAAGTCGTAAAAACAACAATACCGAAGAATGATCAAAAAACAGAAATATTTTTCTTCTCCAAAATCATTCCTCTCTCCCAGATCGTGTGTACGCAATCACCTGGAAGTAATTCTCTCGACAATTATAATATCGATGTTGATAAAAACTCAGGTGTTCGAGCACGCTGAAATTAAATAGACTGCGTCCAGTATAAATTTCACGGGGTAAAAGTTACATAAATCATGCAACGTGTTGCGCCGAATCCGCTAACGGTCGTTAATACTTATAAATGCATCGATAACGAACCAGTACACATCGAGCCCGATGCTAATTAGAAAGACGGGTGAACGGCTCCCCGGACCCGATGGATTTTCAACGAAAAACCTCCCCGGTTTATTCGACCTCTCGAAATAAACACGCCCGTGTGGCAACGGTTCGCACCATCTGTGCAACGATAAAATCTGCACCTGTTGTACGAAACACTCACCTCTGGCTCAGCGTCTCGTTACGCTTATTAGATCGTCGATCGCGCGCATTATGCCCCGTCGCTCACGGCCCGTCGCGTTTTAGCAAGTTTTCACGGAAGCCACGCGCGCTGGATTTCCATCGTTCACGGACTGGGTCTGGCTTTCGACCAAAGCTACGGTATTCTTTCGTTATACGCCGTTTTAGATCCCCTTTGATCCGAACATTCGGGGGACAACACGGTTCGAATCACTTGAACGCTAATGGAGGTCTTATTAGAGCTGCAGGCGAAGACTTAATTGGACGACGAATCTTCCGAAATATAAGAAAACGTGTTTGAGCATATGTTGCAGATAGGACCCTGACTGAATTGTTTTTAAGAGTTATTAACCCTTACTAAAGTTTTCATTGAGGCTGAATCTTATAAGATTTTCGAGTAGAAAATGCCGAATTACTGATTGTGCAAATTCTATTACAGGAACATAAATTTGGATCGTTGTCTGATATTTCATTATTTTAACCCGTTAACGGTGGAAATGTATAACTCTTTGATCTCTTTATTCTAATAAAAGAAATATATTTTTCAATTTTTATAGCAAAAGGTACTTCATTTTTTCACATGACGTGTATACTCGTCAAACACCATTAAAGGGTTAATCTATTAAAACCTGTAATAAATTTCTACTTTTCTAAATGTATATATATCCGAATTTATCTACAAACATTCTAAAATAATTTTACATTGTTTTATTCGAACGGGTCACTACTTTAGTAGATGAAACCTCGCTGAAGAGTCGATCGATTCGAACACAATAATGTAAAATTTGTTTAGAATGTTCGTAGATTAATAATAAAAAAAAATAAATAAAATAAATACTATGTTTACGATAAGGTGTACCGAATAATTCAGGTATTCATAGCTCGTTGTTGGTGTCAACGTAGCCCGGAGCGGGCAGAACGTTCCCATTGAGATACCCCCGGCAGAACAACGATTTAGGATCCTCGGTGCTCGGCCACCCCCAGAGTCTAACCCTGATAAGGATCGTTGCTAATTGTTGCGAATTGCCGAAGGTGGCGAACGAACCAGGGAGATTGGGCAACAGGTGTCATCTGATTGATCGCCGTAGCTCGCACCCCCACGATTACCTAGCCCGCAAACACATCCACGACAGAAACGGAGGACTTAATGTCGATCCGTTACGCGCCGACTCGTCCCGATGAGAAATCACTCGGCCATTCTACATACGTAACGTTCATCGAAGGAGTTACCGATTGGTATCACTAAATCCACCAGAAACGGATAAACACATATAATATACTATACGGTATCGAAAGTTTCGAACCGATTTTCTGATGATTGACCAACAATGTCAGTCCTTTTTCCTGGTCTATACGAAGAAAATGTGATGTTTAGTAAAAATTATATATTTTAGGCCACTTTTATTACCGTAAATTGCGGTAACTTTGACTCGGTCAAGGATAACTTTGTCCCAAAGTCAGAAAATGATCATGTCCGATTTTGTAGCTATTCTGCGTGAAATATCTTTTCACGTAACAAATCACCTTAATTCAACAATTTGCAGAGCACCAATCTCCGTCAAACATAGAAAAAATTCCCTCAAAATTCAGACTTTCATGGAAATATTGAGGACACAACGGCGGTCTACCCTACAAAAGAACTCCAAGACACGTTTCTCGATCGATCCCCAAAATCAGCCCTCGCTTCACGTTTCGCTGAACGCGTCTTTCGGTAGCGGTACCGGACGACTTCCGGGCAAGCCCCGTGGGGGCGTAGCCGTTGTCGATCGGCGCCTCTCGACGTTTAACACCAGCTTCTATCCGCCACGCGTGTATACGGTAAACTCACGTCGAGATTAACAACGATGGGTCATGAATATTCGCCCGGGATAATTGATACCGACGGCTGACCATTGAAAACAGCACGCACAATATATCATGGGTAATAAGCGGTCGGAGTACTGGATGACCGGATGGCTGCTCGAAAGACGAACGAAGAGGAACTGAGGAAGAGTGATAGAACTTCGTTATAGCTGCCTGATGTCCACGGCGACTTCTTGATGCGATTATGATACAGCAGGCTGTTCCGTGGAGTCACGTAGCTTATTCTGTATCGAAGACGGAGAACCGATCCGACGGGGGCCCCGTCCGTAACAATGGCGAACGACATACGAGTCCTCAACACGTATACACTACTTTAGTGTATACTCACGCGTATACACTACTTTAGTGTATACTCACGCGTATACACTAAAGGGAACGTTAAGAGCACGACGCGTGGTGGTGTTGCGTTGCGTGCGTGTGCACCGACAGGCCACGGTAGGTGCGCATGGGGAATGATTGTGCGCGAACTGATCCGCGTAATCGTAATTAATCATCCCGTAACCCTTGACACCCGAGGATATCGGTATCTGGTGATTTCTAGTCATCGTTGGGTAAAATCACGGTGGAAACAGGTTGTGAACCGGTGACTTCGATGCAGAAAACCCGAGAGGATGTCTAGCTTTTTGTATTGTTGTGCAGAAAATCCTAGAAGGCGAGCGCTTTTTTTGTGATATATTTTGTGACATGAAACTGAAAATTAATACTCATGGTGGAGCATTGTATCTAGACTGTGGATGTTTAGGCAGTTACAACGTTTCTTAACTGAAAAGTTCAATAAAATGAAGGTTGCAAAACATCTGAGAAAATGTATTATGGTAACGTCTTAATCATCATTATAAGACTGATTTTGACTGCTTTAGTAGTTCTACTATTAAAAGTCTATCTATTCACTAAATATCAATACAGTCGAGAAATTAAACGCATTATCCCACTAATTTACATTTCCTCTTTACTCCTGCATACACATGATTCGTCCCCCGGTAATGTCCACAAGTCCAGAAACGCCCCAACATAATTTCCCTTCCTTTATGCACACGCGTATGTTCAGAGGAGATCTTCTTTCAATGACGAAGTAACTCTATACACCCGGGTTCCTATTGTCCGCAGGATCGTGAGGAACAAAGCGGCGGAGAAGGCCAAACACGCGCATCAGCAACAGCAGGCCCAGCAGCAGCAAGGTCAGCAGCAAGGTCAGCCAGGATCAGGTGGTTCCGTCTCGGTGATAGCCCATGCACCTGCGACGGCGGCGGGTCATCCGGCCGCGACCGCTCCCAACGCTTACAGCATCAGCGGCA
The DNA here is from genome assembly GCF_001272555.1 of Dufourea novaeangliae. Taxonomy (NCBI): domain Eukaryota; kingdom Metazoa; phylum Arthropoda; class Insecta; order Hymenoptera; family Halictidae; genus Dufourea; species Dufourea novaeangliae. The sequence continues at coordinate 359,323 of NW_015373997.1, read as the reverse complement.
TCCTGGGAATCCCGGCCCACCATCAGGATCCGAACGGCAACAGCATCAAGAGGAAACGTACCGACGACGGTGAGTCACTGAATTCTTCCGTGTCGATGATCCCTCGACCCGTAGGGACAAACCGATACCGTCAAGGTATCGATACTTTTACTCATAACTTGAAAAACAGTATCGATGTCTACTTAGTGTCGCATCAAACGTATATCGATACGTACTTGTATCGAAGGAAAATGAATACACAGTTCCATTTTTTTTAAATATAATACACTTTAACCTGAGTCGAGCAGAATTTTATTCGAATAATAATGGGTATGTGTAATAATAGTGACGTAGAGTAAATAATAGTGAAAGCTGCTGTATCTAAGAACGTCATCCTCGACTTTAAATGGTTACTGGAATTAAATAATTGTTTGCCAAATATCGACTCATTGCAAAATTGGAATTTATATGTTTAAACAATTAAAAATGAAGAAGTACTTTTTTTATCCTTTATTCGTTATTCGGAACTCTTTATATCTAAATAGCAAATTTGCCCATCTCTGATCTTAACGAAGATATATATTGTTAACGAACAGAACATTTATTAGCAAAGTGATATAACTGAACGACAATCACCTTCAGATTCATCAGCTTCCATATCGACTATTCACTTGTATTTACTCGGATCGGTTCATCCCTATCAACCGAACCCCGTTGATACGAGAGCTGCCGCGATCCTCCTCCTCCTCCGCCAATCTTCTTCGTTCCGCTGACGATGACTCCTCGTAATCGTGTCACGGATTAATCCCGTAGGGAACCGAGAGACGACATGCAGAAAAACCAGATCGTTCGAAGAACAATCATACGGTGTTCGATCTATAGCGATGAGACAGAGTGGGGGAAAAAAAACGCTCCTGGGGGTACTTACATAAACCGGAGATCGGATCGCGAGGCAACCACGGCTACATTTCACTCACAATAGTTCGGGGTCGTTACATAAGGTGAAGCAAGAAACAAGATATCACTTGTTGGATCGAGCCCGTTACAGCCGAGTAAATCGGCGCCGCGAGTTTCGTCGGTTCGCTTGCAGAGGATCGAGAACAATAGGGGAAGTTGAAGCCCCGTGGTTTTCCGGAAAACCGGGTCGAACGATGCTCCTCTGACTGAGGAGAAGAGGATCGTGTCCTGTTGAATTTCTGAGATCTTATTGTCCCAATCTCGCTCTTGGAATTCGAGGGATCTTATATAACTGGCGGGTACAAAAGGGTCGGCTGGATCGTTATCTACCAAGAGACGGTATCCGAGGAGATCAATCTTTAACAATGGTGTTACTTGAAATGCTATTTCGGTCGGTGGTTAGCTTATCGGAGGGAGGGATATTGTAGTACAGGGTAAACAGTTTCTAATCTGATTCAAAGGAGATTCCCATCCAATCATCTTGTTTGCCAGCAATCGAGCGACTTGATGCTCTTCTCGCCGCCGATCCCGGCCAAGATTAGCCCCGGCGCACAGGACAAGGTTATCAGTCAAATGTCGGACGGCACGTGCCGCGATTCATTCTGCTGTCATTGCGTGAATAACGTGTCCCGAAATATTCCCGACACGTGCCGGCCGTGCACGTGACCCTACGCTCCGACCAGGAGAGAAACTCCAGAGTTGCGTTACGCGCATACGCGTGGAATGATGCCCGAAGCAATTGACTATTAATTTTTCGAGGTGCGAATAAGGTCGACGACCGAGGGGCTCTTCTGTCTCGGTTGCCGCCGAATCGAATTTCTCCGCTCCCTTTACTTTTATTCTAGGACTTCTGACTCCTGGATACAACCGTCGCGCCCTGCAGCCCTTCGGTCACGTGTGATTTTGTAGGATCAGCATCGATTAGTCAGACGTAAAGAATATAGTCAACTAATGAGTTTTCGAAGGCTCCTCGGTCCTGAGTGTTCAGACGTCATCCCTACCACTGGGGGTATCCCTATGGAACCAGTCAAGCTCCCAATGGAAGGGATAATGTTGAAAACGGGTCTAGAATTCTCCACAGATGGAATCAATTTGCTCCCCATGCAGGCCAAAAAAGGATTGAAATCTACGGTTTTCCCGCATAAATGTGTTAGCCATTAGGCAAAAAGAAACAAACGACAGTTCCCTCGATAGGTGTCCTGTGGCTCCCGTCCTATATAGTGCTGTTCCACGTTTTTTTTTTCATCAAATTTCTGCGCCTGTACCGGTCACAATATATTACGCTCGTCCACCGCAGCCAGGCAATAGTGATCGGGCACCGTCGTGCTCGTTGAAATTCCAGCCGGTTAAAAGGTGCCCGCCGCCGCGGTGGATACCATCGATGATCTCCCTGGAGGACAGAGGGAGGGAGACTAATGTGTCGTTGGGTACCGGATAGAAGCCGGCTTGTGGTCTGTGAAGTTTATAATCTAATACGCGTAACCCCTACTCGCGGCCGCAAAACACTGAGTGCTCTCGCCGCGGACGCGACCACTTTTGCGACCGCGTATATCGCCGCTCTCATAATCCGATTATATCGAATTACTCGCGTACACCATCGGCATCGCTCCACTCGCCGCGTACGAATCGATATACCCAGCCGACACGAAACACACGTCCCATAGGACTGTATGTATGATCGAGGACACGCAAATGATCCATGGTACGATCCTTCTATACTATAGTGCAGGATCAATATTTTTGGATAAAAACGCTTAACTGTATTATTTGAATCATAAATAACACGTGAAGCCTTGAAAATGCTCATTTTACAGCTATTTTAGGCCTAAGGCGCGTTTCAGTCGTCTTCAAGGCGCCTATGATTTTTTTAATTCGTTGTAAACTTTTATCTCGTATCATTCAGGAATGGACAAGATAAATATAGAAAACGATTTTCCCATGAAACTCATGTTTCAGATTATAATTTATGCTAATGAAAATTCGATGAAATCGTGTCGGTGAAATGATCGTCGATAAAATGATTTTCGATGAAGTAAAACTAACCCCATGGGAACACAATGGTAATTGAAATCAGAAAAAATTTTTGATAGATTCGATTATTTTCTATCGACTATTAGAAATTTCGATGTTCAGGGGCAAAAAAGAAGTGTTCCCGCTTCGTTTTTCATGCTTGGAGGATACCAGGGAAATCAATTCGAAATGAATTCGTTACGGTACGGTAATGTCCACGAATCACTGACCGTCCACGGGTTATTTATGGGTTCTGGAAAGTATCGAAGACGTGTAGTCCCCGGGAATCCGAAGAATCCCCGGGGCTTATTACGAATTTACGAACAACCTCTCGAGGGAAGCATTGCAATCTATCGGGGCTGTTTGTTGTCGCGTTACATCTGCGCGCATTTTGCCCTCGTGCGGAATCCAAAAGGCCGAGCGCGTTGTGCTCCCCCATCCCTATATATATATATAGTATACACTACGCTCGGTGGACGGGTAGGGGACCGGGCAACCCGGGACCAGATTCACCCCATAGTCCATTATTACCCGTGTATTGTATTGCTTAACATTGACTCAATTGCTTTCGAATAACGCGAACGGCACGGCTCGACTCGCCTCGCCGGGCGGCGCGCTCGCGTACGTTTTCGCCCTCTCCGGGCATCAATCGAATTATTCGATTTACTGCTCTTTTCGAAGGGGAGGGGAACGGGAGTAGAAACGCTGACCTTCCTTCCGCCATAACTCAACCACTGTCAAATCTGTCAAGGACCAGTAACCGTAATATCGGAGAAACTACAAGAATTTGCGTTAGACAGCATACACCGGGCAACCCGCGTTGAATTTATAGTAGACCTTTCCACGGATCCCTCCATTCTCGACCTTTCGGTATCGTATAAATTCAAACGGCCCTACGAAATACATCTCGATTTTTCATCTCTCTATTTAAAAATCTCCTATTAATTCTTTGAGAAAAAAAATTTTAACAGTTCTTATTTCCACTTGAGACTAGCCGCGAGACACCAAAATTTCTCACGGCAGTATCGTAGTATTTACAAAATTTCCAGATTCCGTGATGTATCTGTGTTTACATATCTATTTTTGTATGTTTAATTGAATTATGGGACACCAACTCTCATAATAAAAGAAAGGGAAAACTATTATTCTGTGTGGTAAAACTAATTGAAAATGATTTGTATACATACTGATTCCGTAACTTTCATTATATCGTAACAGAATAATCAGTTACACTGTTCGATCAATCATGAACTCTGGTCGAATACTTTTTACCGGTAGTGCATTCGTAGTCGTGACTAGTGGAACTAAGACCTAATCCATGAATACGAACCTTTCGAGATCACCACGGATTCTCTACGTTAGACACCGAAAATATATTCACCGCCACGGGTTCGTTAGGATTAATCGACTTTTAATTCCCGTCTACCCAATTCCAATTCTTACCTATTAAACGAACTCCCGAACGCGTCCGAAACTCTAATGAAATCCTCGCGCAGCAGCGTCGGCGTGCCCGTGGCAAATGTTACACGAAAACCAACGCCCGACGAGGTAGCTACCTACCAGAGGGCACGATTAACTCGGCCGATCGAATCGTAAAATTCAAGCAAGTTCATGGAAACCCACGATATACCCGGTGTGCCGTGTTTGAAACGAGAGAGGAGGTGGTAGGGGGTGAAGAGTAGGAGGGGATGGTGGGTTTATAGCGGTCCAGGAACAAACCCTGCCGGTCGAATGGTCGGGACCGTCGGCCGGCCGGACAATCACAACTTGACAGGGAGGTTTAACGAGCCCTATGCTAGGTACTCCACCCATCTACCCTCGGATGGTCATTTAATTATTCGAGATACCCGAACGTTGGACCATCTACCCCCCCCCTCGAAACGCTCGTCCGTTTTCCCTCCCTCCCCGGCTTGACTCTGGCTGGAAACGTTGGTCAGTTTCATCCTTCTTCCACCCCCCAACCCCTCCCCAACCAACCGACCTCGCGGCGGCCACTAAAAGGGTATACCGTTGACCGTCCACATCCCACCCTCCTCCTCCACTCATCCACCCAACCCCTAGCCAGCGACGGTACCGTCAACTCGTCCCACGTGCTTGTTTCTATATTAAACCGCTGGGATGGCCGGGAGATAATAAAGACGTATAATGGAATCGAAATTGTTTCTCTATCTATCAATGCCATACACACCACGTCTACGCGCTGCGGCCAGCGGCGGCCGTTCGCGCAACCCCGTCCGACAGATTCAATTTAGTTTCGTCCGGCCACGTTTAATTTGTGTCTTGATTCCTGGGTAATACGCGACCATCGGTCGCTACTATACAACACCCACCCCCCAGACACATCTGACACAGATAGCAGCGTGGATCGCGCTGGGAGATCGTGGTTACAGGAACGTTCGTTTCCGTCGTTCGTGTGTTGTTGATTATTCGACGGTGCGATACGCGGATGAATAAGAGAGTTGGGTTTCGATTAAGAGGCACCGGGATAAGGGGTATCGTTTAGTATTCGGTGGGTACAAAGGAGGATAACTGCAGTACGGTAATTTTGATTGCAGACGACAACCGAGACCTGAACGATCATCCCGAGGACGACCTGAAGAGACAGAGGAGCAACTACAACGGCGACCAATTGTACTCGAACGTAAGTGTCTGGGAATTTTGGGTGGAATTGTGACTGTATATGGTGGTGTATTGTCTTTGTGGTTGGGGATGAATATTTGATGTAGGGTGGCTAGATATAACTGCAATGAGAGAATTTTAATCCTTCTATGGAAATCCAGAAAATGGTTTTTAAAATGAGGTACTGATATTTTTCAGATGGTAATTTGATATTTTTGTGAGAATTTGTGAACTTGAGAACACTCTTTTCTCTTACCCAGTTTTTAAAAGCTTCATCTATCTAACTCATTAAGCTAGCAATTGTTCATATTAAGTCATATGAAAAAGCAGGACATCTGGAATGATTGCGTTCGAAAATAATGTTTATAAAATAGGAAATATTGGGGGTTTCAAACGGAACCCAGCACCGTTGCTGTAGTCCAGTAGTTGCTGTAGTACTTGTCACTAGTATTAATAGTTGTATCAACATCACTGTACAAAAGTTGCAATATAATTTAAAAGTTACAATTTTAGAACTTCTCCACGCACGTCGACACAGAAAATCATCTGAAGCTTCAAGCTTCCTCTGAAATCCACCACCATCCCTATCAACAGAAATAAGATTCTCGTAAATACCTACTTTCTCTCACCAACCTACAAGAACAAAAATGATCATACGTCTAAAGATCGCTTATAGTATAAATCAGTTCCCACAGCATAGACTGACGTCAGAATGTTCACAAGATCTACGCCTAAAATCCACATTTCTCATCTCGATCTTCGCCACTCATAACTCGTGTTCAAAGTCAAACAACCTCCGTCTACTGGGTAGCATATAACAATAGAATCCCGTACCGAGTTCTCAAGTACTCCCCATCCCTAAAAAGAAAAAAAGGAAAGAAACGAACTCGAGCAAAGATTCAAGGAAGCTCGACACCTAAGTCAATCTTAACCGTTCCTCGTGAACAAGTAGCCCGTTCTCCCGGCACACGAACTTTGCCTCAAGCATCCGCCTTCTGTTGCAGCTGTGGTCGAGTAAATGGAGCATCAAGGACGAACACAAACTCCTGAGCGAGCTCGGTGGCGGAGGCGGTGGTGGCGGCGCGACCGGCGGTACGAACGGCGCTGGAAACGGAGGAGGTGGCGGCGGTGGAGGAGGTGGTGGAGGTGGAGGAGGTGGCGGAGGTGGTGGTGGAGGTGGTGGCGGCGGAGGTTACTACGAACACGGAGGATTCCCCGGGAACGCGATTGCCACCTCCGCAGAGCTCTACGACTCCCTGGGCACCATCAGCACGATGACGCAGGCGCAAACGCCCCATCTCTACACCCCGCCCATAGGGGGCACCATAGGTGAGCTACCAGATTCTGTCTCTTACTCTCTCTATATACATCTATCTCTCTCTTTTCAACCCTCTGGCACCCTCCTCTCTGTCACCCCTCCTTCGCACAAAATCCCGGACGCAGTGTGTGTGTATGCGTGTGTGCATCACCGAGAACCTCTTGTATATAATGCCCCGTGTACCAAACCCCCGTATCGCGTCGACCTACCAAACCACCATCGTCTCTCCCTACCTTCACGACCACCTTCCTCCCCTTTCTCACCGTTCTCTAATTCCTTCTCTTCTCCCGACTCACTCTCCACCCTCCTCTCTCCCCATTCCCACCTCCCCCATCTCCGTCGGTTCCCTCTTCCCTGTACGCTTATTATTGCGGCTTACGTCTTGCTTTGCATACCCATATCGGCTAAATACATGGCTTTAATAATGCATGAGCTGTGCTGAGCAGCGGCCAACGGTGCCAGAAGAGGTGGCGGAACACTCCGCTTCGTGGTGATCTCTCCACGGTACTTTTCAGGGGTGTATCTCTTACATCACAATCCTCCCCCCCTCCCCATAACTAGTATACCTACACCCTACCCAGTCTTTCGGGCACTTCACTCGGACCACTTTCGCTTACGACACCCGCAATCCCTGCGTAGCCCGGTGGAAATAGGGTATATCATCCTTTTATTCTTCAATCTCTAACCGGTCCTTGTTTTGTCAGTCTTCTAGCTTTTGATCTTTTTACTCACTCTCTTTCTCTCTCTCTGTCTCTGTTCCCTTTCACGTGTTTTCCTTCAGCCGTTTGGAACGGCGAACGATCGACGGCGGAACGTACAGGCAAAGACACCCCACGGAAAGTAACACAATTGAAAGGGCCGCGAACGTACACCGGCAACACGCCTGTGAAACACACGAACAGAACTTTCTCCGAGCTGCTAGCGGGCACGTGTTGCGAGCAATATCTCGGTCACGCCCGCGCTCGCGCGCGCGTAACAGCGTTCTTTTTCGTTTCGGTGGTTCACGGAATGGACGAACCGAGGCGTGTAACGGCCGCTTCATCTCATGAAATTCAATCGGGGATCTTCGGACGGGATCGAAGAATTTTTGAAGGACGACAGCCCGGGGGCCAAGTCGATTCCACGGCTTGCTGGCTTCCGCCGTTAATATGTACGAGCCCGCGAGCCGTTCCGTTCCCGAGATTCTTGATCGAGTTGTTCGCGAGAGACAAACTCCACCCCCTGGTTCGCGAGTCTCTAAAAGACCCCGGGCAGAAGAAGATTAATTCTTCTTTCTTTGGTCGCACGATCGAAATATCGACGATAGATATTAATTCGAGGAGCAAGAGAAACTTCGATGTCGTATCGATTAAACACTCCCTACCCATTGTCTCGATGATAAAATAGAGCTCGAAGATTGTAGTCCCGCGAATTGTATCGGTCGACGTTCCGCCTTGATCGCTAGCCAACGATACGAGAATCGCAAATAACGGAAACATGGGGATCCCTTAATAGCAGGTGGTACTTTGACGCCGCTCGCACCACTGACGATGCAAGAACTAAAATTGAGCCAAACATTGGACGGGGCTAACATGTCTCCTTACCACACCACCGGTGAGTTCGCCACCTCTTTAGTTCACTTATGGTAGCGTACACCTGTGCGTTACCGAATTACGATTTAATGCCTCGAATACACGCGTATCCAAAACTGATCCATGCGTATACCGTCGCTATCGGTGCGCGTTTCAAATATATACAAAAAAACATGTTCCTAGCGTATCCTCTATCCTCGAGTCTGACCCCATGAAACACACCCAAGACAAGTAACCTAACGAGTCCTCGATCCTTTGATAATTAATTCGAGACAATCAAGAAGCGCGATGAACAAACTAATTGCACTCATTTTTCCCGATCGAATTTGTAACGGAATCTGTTAAACATCCTCCACTCTCTACTCTTGTCCGAGTAAAACATTCCCACGATAAATGTAACTCAACTACCATGAAAAAAGAAACTTTCCATTGTAACGCCTACCGAAGATAATCCTAGAAAACCAAGATTCGTACTGTACTGAATAATACATCCATCATCCATATTCAGATCGGTACCGAAAGATGTTCAAGATCCTCTATTCTCTATCACCCACCTGAATAAAGCACTTCCAAGATAAATGTAACAGATCCACGAGAACAAGCAAAGAAACCACGTATCCTCCTACAAATGATAATTCGAGAAAGTCAAGATCCTTGATGTACGTCGTAATTGCGCCCCATTATACCTGTTCAGGGGATCGCATGTAGGCAATTACGGTTAGCTACTCTTCAGAGAAAGAGACCGTTGCCACGGTGTCGTTTCGTTTCACCGACAAGCAAAATTCCATAGAATCATCGTCACCACCGCCTTCGTACGATCCACCTATCCACCATCCCCCACCTTCCTTGGTCCAGACGACAATTTAATTAAGCTTTAGACGTAAGGCGCTGATCGTTAGCTAGTGCTTGACTCGAATGTCGTGTTGTGTTGTGCATGGCCATAGCAGAGAGCAGTACCGTCGCAGTGTCGTATGTCGGGGTGGGGGCCGGTGGGGGCGAGCAAAGTCCCCCGATTTCGTTGCAGAACGAGACAAACGCCACCCCCGCGGCCCCCAACACCCCTGGAGGCGATCCCGGACTGACGGTCTTGCAGCCGCCAGTTTCGCAGCCCCAGGTAGCATCTGCGATACCGCCGTACTCAACGATGCTTCCCAGTTTCGGACACTACGCCACCGGTGAGTACAAAACCGACACATACAGGCACACAGCCACCCCTCTACCAGGGGTGGGTAAGACGCGGATGCTGTAACCTTCTGCGGGGAACACAGAGTTCCCGCAGAGGGTAAGTCAGAGACCTGTCCCACGGCCTCTGACTTACCAGCTTAGCAGCCAGCCGAAAGTTGTGTAGATAAACGCAAGCTCTGTTGTTTGCTGATACGATCATTTTTGTTTTTCTATTTTAATCGACGATACTCATACTAGAGTCAGATACTCTTATAAAGAAAACTACAGCAAATCATCGATGAGTGTTCGAAAGCTCCTTGAACACTGACAAGGAGAGATCCCCAGGTGTAACGCTAACTTTTTAATGAGATTTATCACAGTGATAGATCTTGGAATTCTCAAGCCAATTATATTTGTTGTCACATAGGAAATATTCAATGTTCAGTGCCGAGGGGCCTTCGAGCACTCATCGACGATTTCCCGTATCACGTTAACTGCATAATCTCTAGTCGATTCAGAAACAAAATTTCCATTAACTTTCGAACCATTATCCCCGAACACCCTGTGTAAATCAACATTCCCGTGGTCTAATTCGTATCATATTCCTGTGTTCGACTAATACCAACAGTCGAGCTACCGTAATCATACAATTTAAATTCAACGAACAATTTCAGATATCCAATTATTTAACGTGTAAATTATCAATATTTTGTTTAGGTGGTGGTGACTACGCGTACAGCGCGGCGTATTCCCAATACTCGAGCGCGCCGTACAGCGGTTACGGTTATGGAGCAGCGACAAGCGGGTTGCTCAGTAAGTAAACAGTGAGTATGAGTGCCGATTAGATTAGGGTCAAACGAAAAATGCCAAGTGTTAACTCGTATAGACAGACCGCGTGAATCGAACGTATACACGAAACTGTTCGTGTCGGATTGTCCGCGTGATAATCGACCATCGGGGCCCAAGATAACGAGACTTCGAGGATCGAATCGTGATCTCGCGCTTTCTAAAACTGAAGAAACCCTGTTCCATTAGGTTTCGAGACACGGCCGAGGATAAAGATCGAGGGGCGTGGAGGGGCGGGGCGTAAAGCCCGCGGTGCACGCCGGTTTCAAATCGGCCCGCAATGCTCGCCCCGCGCATTTCATAACGGACGATTGCGAACACCTCGAAAGATCGCGATACCTCCGGGTGAAATGCATTCGGCGCATAAGAATGAACGGAATAATAAACAATTTTTTCTTATCGGACACGCGATACGTTCCCCGGCTCGTTCCTTGTGCGTGTGACGTAACACGGCCGCGCCACTCGACGCCCCGATGGAACCGAAGTTTCGCGAGTCGAACTTTTCCCCTTTTTAGAACGCGCCGTTTCGCAACACCACGGAATACATTACCGAGTTGGTACGAAAATAGTCTGAGACACGTGGAAAAAAAGAAATTTAAATTCGACTGTAAACCGTCAAATCAGCGATTAGTTTGTTTGAACTATTAGGAACAATCTGACCAGTCATTTTGATGGCGATCGAATTCGAATGCTGAAATTTTAAACACCCTGAACTGGAGCGATGAAGGGAAATTCAAATTGTTCCCGATATATGTAGTAAAAAACGATAGGGTTGTATCCTTGTAGTCAAAAGGATGTTGACGCAACTTTCACGTATACTTTTTTCAAAATAACTAGTCAGATTCCTCGATTCGACTCCCAAAATTTCTGCCTTTACTCCTGCATAGCAACTGTCCTCTTAAAACGCCCTTATCCCTTTAACGCTCGGTGTCACGTATACTTCACGTCTAAGAAATCATTTTTCCAGAGGTTCCGTCGTGCAAATACAGCGAGATGCACGTATTGTGACCATTTTTGAGTTAACTAATCGCAGGAAATAATTATTTTCCTGAAAGTCTGCGGACATTAAAGAGCTAAACATAAATTTTTTTTAAATTAAAGGAATAAGTTGGTTTAATACCTATATTTTCAACTTCAAAATAACTAGATACAACATATACAGGGTGTACTATTTAAATCGACTCACTGGAATACCTCCGAAACTTTTGACGATGTTAAAAAATATTCCGGACAAACGTTACATATGAATGCGCGGAGGCTCGTATGAAGGTCAATTTACCCCCTGATACCACCTAACGTTCTCGTCTGAAACATTTGTAATATCGTCAACAGTTTCGAAGATATTCGAGTGAGTCGATTTAAATGGGACACCCTCTGTATCATTCTGATTATTTTGGAATAATAATTTAAGTGTCTGAGCGTTAAAGGGTTATAGAGAACAAGTGCACCCGACGATTCTTGCACACTTGAAACAACCCCGAGTCCGCGTAGTAAAATACGTTAGCACATACATAGATTGAAACGCGAAATGGCATCGTGTACGGTCGTCACCGAACTAACGAGAGATCTCTCGCCCGTGGTTCTTCCAGACTCCACGTACTATTACTGTAACGGGGACACGCTGGCGTCTTCCCACAACAATTCGCAGCAGGGCGGCGGATGCAACAACAACAACAACAACAACAACAACGGCGGGCCAGAGAACAGCACGGACGTGGCCAGTCGCTCGCCATTGGCGGCAACCAGGGCGAGCAGCGGCGCGAGCGCAGCCTCGCCGACCGGAAGCGCGTGCACGAAACCGGATCACACGTCCACGCCGACCGATCTCTATCTGGCCTAATTGCTCGATGGTACAGGAGACCAACTCCGGGCAGAGTGTTTTCCTGGTGTGTGGGAACAACAACAACAACAACAACAACAACAGCGACCAGCAACCGATGGACGCCATATCAACGAAGAGCCACGCTGATATCCAAGCAATGATCTCTCTTATACTCTTTTTTTTTCTTCTCTTGTTTTTTTTTTCCTTTCTTGTCCACGGAACGAGAACACCGGGGGACTATTTTACCGAACACCGCGGCCCGATCGATAATTCGGGGAAATACGATCGGGACACGTACCGTTTCTCGTATGGAATCGCGAAAGGGACTGTCCGAACCGACACGACCAGACACCCCGCGGGCCGTTCTCCGGTGAAATCGACGATAACGAACTCTTTACACGAGCACCCCGACGACGAAAACGCAGTCGCGAGCCAGATAACATGTGTCGCCTTAAAGACGTCGTAAAGGCGTCTTAGACCTAAAATAGCCGTAAAATTGGCGTCTTTGAGGCGTCATGCGGTATCTAAGGAACATTCAACATTGTCGACCGACAATCCCGAGAGAGATAGAGACTTGGACCCCTTTACTCGACGATGAAATATTAACCGCGACAGGAACAGTTGGTGGATCGTGTATCGAGGATTGTTTGCATCGGAATCGGGGGCATCGAGATCGTGCAGATAACACGTGTGTATAATGGTTAATCGTCGTTGGACGAGGACCCGCATAAAAGGAAGACGCCTGCTAGGGATTACGCCTATCGTCGACGATTATCCGTGAGAATTTTCAACGAACGTCAACGACTCGACCGATCAGGGAGTTCGGGGTGTCTGGCCCCGAAGCAAGAACGCGGTCGAGCCGCGAGATTACGATGTTTCCCCTCATCAAGGCCCACGCGGACAGTGTCGGTACACACTCTGTTTAGAGTGCGCGTAACCAACCAAGTAGGTAGTTTAATTTAACGATCCTCAGTTAGAATAATTCCGAGAATCCGAACAGCGCGTTCGTGTGTGCCCGTGCATTCCCGACCGAAGCGAGAATGTAAAGACGAAAGAAATCCGACTACGGGCACATTCCTTCCGCGATGGCGTTATAGGACGTGTACTCGACATAGAGTATATCGTAGGACCGTAACCGATAAGTTTATTGAGATTTTTAAATCAGGAATCGACGTAACGATCATTAACTGTTAAGGATATTATATATATTTTTTGTAGAAACCAAAGACCACAGAGACACGGATCGCCGACACGAGTATTGTACTGGAGCCGCGCGTGTTTCACGCCGTAGCGCGACTCCAAACAGAGATATGGGCGGGATATACGCACGGTTTATTAAGCGGCGGTTTCGAGGCGACAAAAATACACGTTTCTGGGATCTGTAACACGATAAACACGCTCTGCGAGCGACGCGCTGGATCGACGGGCGCGAATCGTGAATTTCATGGCTGGGAAAACGTGAAAGGCGAAATGGTGCGCGCGCGTTAAGCGATAGGTTAATGGCGCGCGATCGGGGATAAAACAAAAGTCCCTGCCATTGACCGAAACTGCGTACGGTCGATCGTGGATCATTCGTGAATATTTTGCGAACACGTAATGAATTATTTTTTTTTAAATAAATCTCTAAAAAACACGGAGCGACTGGACTCCTCCGTAACGGTTAATCGAGCCATTTCTCGCGTTCAACGCTTCCTCGCGCTGTATCACGGAAGTCCAGTTCACTTCCGGCATCGCGCCGTGCGGAACGCTCGAAAAAGGCGCGCGATAAAAAAAGAACGTAACCATTCACGAAGCTCGTAATTAGCGTCCGGCAAACGGCATACTTTAATGAGATGTTACGTGCTCGCAATTTCTCGTTGATTAACGGACGAGAATGTTAATTTTGTAATCTTAATAAGGAAATTTATCGCTAGCGCCCGCGCACGTCCCGTAAAGTTGAATTTCCCGCGTATTTGTACAAGTATTTTGTAATTCGTTCTTTTTTTTTTCTTTTAATCTTTTAGCGTGTATTTATTTATCGATTCGTTTTCTATTTAATTTCGGGGTTGTACAGTATGTAAAGATGATTTCGTTCTGTTTTATAAGATACTTTATGCAAGTGGTGCAATGGATAACGTCAAAATACGACGATTTTAATTAACGTTTTTCATAATCATCGCGATCAATTAGAAGCGGCCAGATCTTCTCGGCGTCGTGGAGATTTATCAATGAATCGCGCGCACGGTCGCGCTCGAGAGATTTTACACTGTGAAATTGGTTTCCCAGCTCGCATCACAGTTATCTCATATAATTAACGAATTATTTTCGAGCGCATCGCTGCGTGAACGATCCAGCAGAGGGTCTACTTGAAGTTTCACGTTTTCTTTATTCCGTTCGTGGATATTTTATTCGAACGTGTGCATCGATCGCCCTGGCACGGTGTCTTTCACGGTTTCCGTCGACGTATTTTCGGTATTTAATTATCAATATTTAATTTCCAATTCGAAGGCTCGCGCGCCGCTAAAGAAACGTAAAAACGTTGTCGATCCCGAAGCGTGCTCGCATACACGGTTCAGATCGTTCATCGATCCGAGCGTCAGATCGACGGGAAACGCATCGAATCGATCGCGGCCGACTTTTTTTTTTTCGAAAATCTTTCACCCACGATCATGGAATATTTCGCCCCTTTCATCCCGATGTTGCGATCTTTTGGTGTTCGTTACGTTTCCGTCGCGAAGGACGAAGGATCGACAGCTGCGATCTTTAATTACCGATTAATTGCTGTTTCGAAAAAAATGTCGTATCGTAGCGTTGCGTGTCGTGAACAATGAAGAAACAAAAAGAAACGTGTGCAGAAAGAAACGGGGGGGCATGGAAAGCGGCGAGAGAAGGAGAAAATCGAATGAGAGAGAGGGAGAGAAAGAGAGGGAGAGCGTGAGCGAGAGATAGAGAGAAAGGAAAAACGCGATCCTGTTAGAAATTCGAGGCTGCGAGAGATCCGAGTTGTATTCATCCTCTGTTTCGCCGAACGTAGTAACCCTCATTGTCGCGAGGGGAAGAAAAACGTTAGCTTCGTCTTTTCTCGTTTGAAACGGTGTAATTTCCAGCACGATTGGTCGGCGATCGGCCGACGACGATTCGATCCGACGTTCTCAGCGCGATTTATACGATTGTCGGGGATTATGTAATTTTTCACGTAATTGCGTACATTTCAACACATTGTTACTCTATTACCTATTATCATAACGATGATTATTAATTATTCTATTTGCTATTATCGCTATTTTTTTTCTTCATTATTATCACACCCGATTATTATTATTATTATTCTAATTATTATTATATTATTATCATTATTTTATTATTATTATTATTATATTATTATTTAATTGCCTTTATTATTTATTAATTGTAAACGACGACCTATGTGTAATAAGTTTTGCCAAAGAAACCCATTGAGAGAGCAATATCGCAGTAAAACGTTTCCCGAGAACCTCCGTAGGATGGGAGGCGGTATTTTATTTTTTTTTGTTTTTTTTTTTTAAATCGAAGCGAACCGGGGGGACAGCACGACGACAACAATTGTCGTATCCGCGAATGGAAACTATAATGCATTGTCACGAATGGAAGAAGCACTTTTTCTGCGCAGCATTCAAACGAAGAGGATCAGTATCGCTCCTTTTCATACACGCACGAACATATACACACACACAGACACACGCGCGCGCGCGCGCGCACACAGACATACGTACCCACACATAGTCCCGTGAACAATTGCGAGACGCCCTGTATATGTGAAATCGAGACTTCGGCTTGGATGCTGCGACCCGCGGATTTTTTAATCGACGATAACAAAACAGTTTTTTGTCTTTTATTTCTCTTTCATTTCGTACACGTGTGATATTCTTGTTCCGTGCGCCGCTCTTGCCGAGTCTCGCTGTTGATACTTGCAAACAAAACTCTGTACATCCTTTTTAAATAAATATGAGGTTTATATGAAACCATACGTTCATTGATCGTT
The DNA here is from genome assembly GCF_001272555.1 of Dufourea novaeangliae. Classification (NCBI taxonomy): domain Eukaryota; kingdom Metazoa; phylum Arthropoda; class Insecta; order Hymenoptera; family Halictidae; genus Dufourea; species Dufourea novaeangliae. The sequence continues at coordinate 343,037 of NW_015373997.1, read as the reverse complement.
TACCTCTGACCCAATCGAAAGAGTGACTTTTGTTGACCTGTTACGTGTCTAATATTACTATTGTAGCACAGACAAAATATAGATTTATTATCTTATCGGACTTTGTGTCTCGTGTTCTATTTACGAATATCTCATTAAATATAATATTTGCGATGGGAGCAATTTTATAAGATAAAAATTATTAAGAAATACTAATATTCCGCGCCAACTATTCTTCGGTGAATATCTCAGTAATTAAGCCCTCAAAATGAACGTCGTTAGTCTCAAAAGATTCCTGAGGACTTAATGCATCGACCCAATACTGCAGAACCCCAGAATTAATTAAACTATATTATGCAGAGGCAACCCTAATTGCAACAGACTTCGATCGCATTTACACCGTTGAACGGGCATCATTTTTCTTCGTCACGCATTAGATTCGAAGTTTAAAGAACGTACATTAGTACTTCCTAGCGGCTTGGAACTAGTAATTACAATAACATTGTTAAAATCACAATTATTTGTAACGGTTTGCACTGTATTTCGTCAGGCGTACCCCGTTTAGTTCACTTTGGACAACTCTTCCAATGTTATGCTGACAGCTTTCGTCTTGACCAAGCATTCAGTTTGAAGCTGAACGAACGTAGATTAATCCCCTGTCATTGACAATAACAATAAACGACCAGAACACTTTTAAAATCGCATTTAATCACGGAATACCACTATTTTCTGGACCGGTGACGCCACCCGTGGCAATTCGCTGAAACTGCTAGCTAAATCATAACGACAGGTGAGTGAAAATTCCTAATGTTACGCAACCCTGTTACCATTTTAGTGTTAATACCCGACGTTACCGATAAAACGTGAATCTGAGTATTATTACCACAAATGAAGTGTTATATATTTCATTCATATTGCGTGTATCTATATGATTTGAGGGGAATAAAAATATCCAATGCTTCAGTTAAATTAAACAACAGATAAATTCAGAATATATGTAGTTTCATAAATAGTTTATTAAATCTACCTTTTGGCCGGACAGTTTACAATTTCCCTTGCAGGA